>NC_034409.1:191016664-191110033 GCF_002078875.1 Numida meleagris | reverse complement strand
CCTTTCCTTTTTTCCCTTTCCTTACTTTTCCCTTCCCTTTCCCTTTCCTTTCTTTTCCCTTTCCTTCCCCGTCTTTCTTTGTCTTTCCTTTTCTTTTCTTCTCTTTCCTTGCTTTTCCTTGATCTTACTGCCATTTATAAGACATCTGGAGAGAAAATGAACCATGTGCCAAGTCAAGGAGGTGCTCCAAGCCTGAGCTGAGCCTTCCCAACACTTACAGTCCTTTGCCTGAAGGTGCAGATGCCAGCAAAGGATCCTCAGTGCCATCCCACCACTCTCCAGGGGCATCACATCCTGCCCTTCCATGTGGGAGTCTCCAACAGCATCACACCAACAGACTGGAAGGAGGAAAAACAGACTGTGTGCATGCTGCTGATTGGTCACCGTCACCTTGAGCTGCACACATCAGCCAGAAGAGCTCAGCAAAGAGCATTGCTGAACCTCCACTTCTATCCTACAGTTCTGGTTCACAGCCTGGATTCCCTCTTCTTACACTGCCATCTGCTTTCAGTTTCTTTTCTGAGAATTCAGGAGGTTTTACACAGGAAAAGAAGACATTTCATATAAAACGTGGCTAGTCATAATCACCGTGTGATATGGGATATATTCTATATTCTTTCCTTTCCCTGGCAGATGATAATTATAATTTATAACAAAGACTTTCAACAGTTTCTGCATAAGCCCTAATTATACCTTCCTTCTGCGTGGATCCCAGTATATGCAGCTCAAGACGAATTTCTCATGGACTGAATAGTAGCTGGCATTGAAGCAGAAGATCACAGTCCTTAGTGCACAGAAACCATAGGATCATCGAATTGTTAAGGTTGGAAAGACCACTAAGATCACCTAATGCAGCCATCAGCCCATCAGCACAGTGCCACTAACCCATGTCACTCAATGTGACATCCGCTCTTCTTGAACACCTCTAGGGACAGTGACTCCACCACCTCCCTGGGCAGCCCATTCCAAAGCCTCACCACTCTTTCTGAGAAGAAATGCTCCCTAATATCCAACCTGAGCTTCCCCTGGCACTAAGCCAAAAGCCATTACCTCTCATCCTACTGAAAAGATTGGGCTTACCACAGGAAATAACATACAAATGAGAAGTAGTAGGGGTTAATGAGGAATAATTGTTCCTCTAGCCACTGGAACAATATTTTTTTTCATTTTTTCATTCATTTAACGTGTTGTTGTACACTTCCAATGCATAATGGCTGTGGTTTTCAAGGCTATGGGGAGGTTTCCACTGAGGTTAATACCCTGTAGTTTGAAATAAATCAGTACAAACAACCAAGCCTGCTTAAAACAAATTCACCTGCAAATAGAGATGAACCCTTGCATCTCTTAGGGTTGCCAAGGGTGTTACAGAAAATCTTTTGGTCTGTTCCAGAGGGAGCATCATAGGAAATAACAGTCCAAAACTGAACAACATTTTTGCACAAAGCACTTTTACCTTTACCCCTATATCCCCCCAAAACTGTTCAGTCTCCATACTCCTGCAGGGAACCTCTCTCAACATGTTCTTGTGTTTGGAGAATGTGTGTTCCCAGTGTTCAATCCCTGGGGATGACTCATTGTCCACAATCAGTTGCAGAAACCTCATTTAATCATAATAATCACCATTAGGAATTACAGCTGTTTTACTTCATCTTCAAAGCACTTTATGGGCTGTATTAACAAATGCATGCCCAGGAATTATTGGCCAGTCCTCAGAGCATTTGCAATGGATTTTGTACAAATGCTTTCAGTTTTGCGTGGAAACAGGCAAGGGGAAATCATTATGTTTCCAAAAGGGTCTTGTGGTGTTACAATAGATTTTCCCTTGCCTGCTAGGAGTAGAACAAGTGTTTTGGATAAAGCCAGGGAATAGTAGCTCAAAAAAACAAAAAAAATAGAAGAAGAAGAAAGAAGAAGAAATAAAAGGAAAGAAAAGGAAAGAAAGAGAAAGAAAGAACGGGTGAAGACTGACTTTTCACAAATGTTGTCTGGACCCACACGCATTCCATCCCTTATTACGTAGAAACTTCCCAAAAGTGTGATTTTGGTTCAGCAAAGGTTGACACACCGCCTGAGCCTGACATCTGAGACATAAGACTGACTCATACGGGGATGGTTTCAGCTTGGGAAAGCTTCTTTTGAGGGAGTAATTCCCACCCTAGGGACTGCGCTTTTAATTATTTTTGACTGATGGTTTTCCTACATAGAGGTCCACCCCACCAACCTTCTGGAGAGATCCACCCAGCTCACTCTGCTGTTCTTCTGGAAAGGGGCTTTCCAGGACTGCCCACCAACCCTCCTTCTAGGAGGTTCCACCTCCCCATCTGCCCTCCAGTGAGTTCAAACAGTCCCAACTGTCCTTCCAGAAACTTCCATGGCACCTCTCATGTGACGGTGGAGGCCATCAAGCCATCTTGGTGGCCTCCAGCCCACACCAGCCTCAGTCCCCATGATCTGAAGGGCAAAGGCACAACCTCTTCATCACCATGGGTTCAGGTAGGGATGGGCAGGAAGGGCAGCAGCCCCTGCCATGGGGCTCACTGCCCTGAGGAAGGGATGCTCCAGAAACAAAGTGTCCAACTCAAGGTGTACTCCAAGCCCAAAGCAACAGTAACTACTGTCAATTTTATTGGTGATAACAGGGGAGAGGAAATGCTGACTGAGGACAACAAAGGAGTCTTCAACTCTTACATCAACCCCTGACCTGAGCAGAGGAGATTTTTATACCACAATATTTTTTTCCCATAGTTTCCCATGCACTAAAATGTGGGTAGGACCCAGTTTAGCCATGGAAAGGTCTCAAAAGCTAGGGCACACCAAAGCTCTCAAAAAAAAAAAAAAAATTAAAACATTGATATTCACCTATATGAAATGACTATGGGGATAATGTGCTTTTCAGGAACTACTTTCCCAGGTGTTCACACAGCTCCCAGTATGACAAAAGCTCTGATCCGGGGGCAGGGACCACTCATGCAGCACATGCAGCACTCTTGCAGAAGAGCCCAATATGAAACGCAACATAGGAAAAAATGTGAAGCAGGTGATTTTTTTTCCAAATGGAAAGAGTGAGATAGAAATAGTAATTACTTCATTACTATTTTCTCATACCCAAGCAGGTGTCATATTATGTAGACCCCAGAGTAGGGTAGGTGAGTTATATGGTACAGAAAACAAAGTGGGCCTATGAAAGCACAAGATTAGGGGTAGTACCCCAGGGCAGACCCGTCCTGTAAACCAGAGCTGGGTGGTGAAGGACTCCACCTGCAAAAAGCACTGGGATCCTGTTCCCAAATGTTCCTTCCAGGCTTTTTGAATACACAGCCATAGAAAGCTGAAGAGTTGAGAAATTCCCATCCAAGCAGCTGAAGACTCGCATGCAGTGCTGGGATGTGAGTAGATGAGCAAGGATACCTTGGCAAGGACAGAAAGTATTTGATTGCTCCAAGTGAGGAAGGAAATGTGTGACGTTAAAGCTTCTATTAATGCTGATTCATTAATGGGATTATCCTGAAGTGCCCCATAGATGTGATAAACCATCAGATTTGGGATCAGGACCCTAAGGAGGTTATTGCCTGCTAGACCAGAGCTTGGGGTGGGAGTTGAACCTCCCTGCATAAGACTCAACCCCACTAGGTGCATAGGGCACTTATCATGTAGAGTAGTGAAGGGTCTGTTCTACAGCACATACGTTTTCTTGGTGTGGTGGGAGACCATCACCACTTGGTCTTTCCTGGAAGCTTCACAGCACCTTCTGGGCGTGTTCAAAGTTACAGCTTTGCTTTATACATGGGGAATCTGAGGCACAGAGAGCAGCCCAGCTGGTCCAGATCAACAACCAGACAAACAGCAATAGCACAGTATCATTAAACTGGGCATAAATGCATTACAGATCAGAAGGTGTTCAGACAGAGGTGTTACAGAGACCTTGCACAATTAACAGATTGGTGGCCAGCCCCCAAAACACCCCAAAACATCCAAAGCACGGACCCACTGCACAGAGTTCAGTGGGACACAAGAGTTTCTTTGGCCCTGTTGGTGGGCTATCTGCAGTTCCTTTCCTCTGATTTTGACCCTGAGCTCCTTCATGTAACTGATTTATAACCTATAAGTTTGGGTTATCATAGAATCACAGAACGCTTTGAGTTGGAAGGGGACTTAAAACCACCCAGCCCCAACCCCTCCATAGGCAGGGACACCTGCCATCAGACCAGGTTGCCCCAAACCCCATCCAACCTGGCCTTGAGCATCCTGCCAAGGATGGGGCATCCACAGCTTCTCTGGGCAGCCTGTGCCAGGGCCCCACCACCTTCGTGGCCACGTGTTGCTGGCAGTGGAGGCTTTGCTCCATGTCCTGCCCATGCAGGATTCAGCTCTGTCCCATGGAGCACGTGGAGCCCAGCACAAGGCTTTGCCCCGGGTGGCATGCAGCTTTCTAAGAAGTCTCTTTCTCACCACTAAAAAGCAACTGCGGGGAGGCAAAAAGTGCTCCCAGAGCTCAAAGCCAGCCAAGTGCCAGGGGGAGGAGGAGGAATCAATCCCTTGGAAGAAATTTTTTTTTTAAAAAAGGAGCTCAGAAAGGGGGGAAACATTTCTTTGAAGATAAATCCCACTTTGTGCGGTTCAGCATGCCCTGGCTCGGCTCCCTCCCTGCTCCTACGAATTCCTGAGCGGCTCTTTGTGCCACGCTGCTCAGGGATGACGATGAGATTGGGACACAGCATGGGGGACCCTCCGCGTCCCCCCAGCTCCGGCCCCACTGAGGGCAGCACGTTCCCACCAGCACCATCTCCAAGGGGAGACTTTGTCCGCTGGCCAAAAGAGAGGAAGAAAAGAGGTCTGGAGATCACATACCTCTGTCGGCAGCTCCGCAGAGAGCTATTCAGCCTGGACAAAGGACGGGGGCCTGGGACGGTCACTTCTCTGAAGCCCCCAGTGCCAGCCCTCCCCCAGGCTGCTGGAGTTAATGGGCTTGGAGCAAAACACCCCTGCAAGGAAGGCATGCTTTCCATGTCAACAGCCAGAGCTTTCTCTTTTACAGCATCTCTATGCATCAGGGCTGGCCCATTCTTATGCCGTAAAAATGCGGTTCTGCTGTTTCCAGAGCAAAACTCTTTCTAGCTCGTTAAACACTTCTGCAACTCTGCATCTCAGTAAAGTTTTGAACAAACTTTGGGATGAAGGGATGGTCTGATGCTCAAAATCCAAGTCCAAGTCCCCCATCAGGTTGCTCAGAGAGGTGGTGGTACCCCATCCCCAGAGATACCCAAGCTCTGGATGGGCTCTGAGCACCTGATGGAGCTGTGGGTGCCTCTGTTCATTGCAGGGGAGTTGGACCAGATGGCCGTTAATGAATGGTCTCTTCCAACTCAAATGATTCTGTGATTCCGCTGATTCTGTTCTATGATCCTGACACCAGAATCCCGATGGAGTGGAGCCATCGCCCAGAACTTCAGTTTCCCTCCACAAAACAGGGCAGCTCTTTCTCTTCATTAGGGAGAGAACACAGGGAACATTCATTCCCTGTGCCATTTTCCACGAAACAAGGACACGCCAAAAGCACAATGAGAGCAGCAGATGAGAACTACGTGGCTCATTTGATTCTCACCCCTTGTGAAAAGGTGCAGGGTCTGCTCAGCAAGGCAGAATGCACAGTGGGCATCACACTACGCAGACAATACTTGTGCAGGATGTCCTCAGGACTTGGAGCACCCAGCACTGCCAGCTCTTCTGGATCAGCATCCAGCATCTGGTTGCCC
Organism: Numida meleagris; assembly: GCF_002078875.1. Taxonomy (NCBI): domain Eukaryota; kingdom Metazoa; phylum Chordata; class Aves; order Galliformes; family Numididae; genus Numida; species Numida meleagris. The sequence continues at coordinate 191,104,280 of NC_034409.1, read as the reverse complement.
AGAGAGGTTGTGGATGCCCCATCCCTGGAGTTATTAAAGGCCAGGTTGGATGTGGCTCTGGGCAGCCTTGTCTAGTGGTTGGCAACCCTGCACATAGCAGGAGGGTTGAAACTAGATGGTCATTATGGTCCTTTTCAACCCAGGCCATTCTATGATTCTATGATATGATTCTATGATCTGTTGGTCTTCCTGGAACAGTGGTTGGACTCACATCCCCCACATCTGAATGGTTACAGCTGGTGAAGAAAAATAGGCACAGCTCAACCCATTCAAGGACAGATGTTTTAAGCAGGCAGGATGAGATGTCTCAGACACATCCAGAGTGCTGTAGCATGAATCCAGCCCAAGAAGAAGGCGCTTTCATCACTCAAACCCAACAAGCCCATCCCAGCACTCCTTCAAGGACCTTCTGCATCCTGGGCTTCATGAGTTGTCTTTATACAGCTGTGGCACTCGGGCACCAAAGGGCACTGCTATGTAGAAGACCACCCCATAGAAAATCTCAGAGCAGTCAGACATCAGCTGATGAGATAAGGAAAGTGTTTCCCAGGATGTGGAAGAGCCAGGCACTACCAGGCACATGATGGACTTTGCCCTGTTGTAATGCCTCATATTCACAGAATGGCCAAAAACACCCATCCTCCCAAGCAGCATTCACAGTAACCCAAGAGGAGGATGGGATTGTTGCAGCCTGAGAGCAGGGGAGGGAAGGAAGAGGTCACAGGGGTGAAGCACTGAGGTGGGGGTTGGAAAATCTGGGGGGAAGGAAAAGCAAAATGGTTTGGTGTCATTCACCTGCATTATATGCACAAATTGGGTTTTGCCCAACTAGAAAGTGTTAAAAACTTTGCAGGGAAACAGAGCACTCAGGAGAGAGCCATGGTGACCCCACAGAACCTTTCCGATTGCCTTAAGGCATGAAGGCATGAATCAATTAAAGCAATCACAGAGCAAAGGTTAATCAGTAGCAAGTACATCTTAAGAAATAAGCAGTCATTTAAAAAGCAATTGCTCTTGCCAGTTCTGCCAACTCTATCCCCTCCCTCCCCCTCTCCCCCCAGTTTTCTAAAGTGTCTTTTATTTCTCAAACTCTGGAGACTTTCCAAAACAAGTCCAGGATTAGGAGCAGGAAGGGACCAGATGGAATCATGCTCCAATCCTGACTCCAAAACATTTCTACACAAGCGGTGAGACTCCAGCCTCATGCATGCAGAGATGTCCTTCTTTCTTATTGCACCCAGTAGCAGACATGACATCAAAACCACCCCCATGGGCAAACTGCACCATTGTAACAGTTGACTTCTTGCCCCTGTCACTTTTCCATGCAAGTGCTGGCTTAAGACAAGAGCTGGTGTGCTATGGTGGCTCCAAGGGCCAGCTCTTGGCACCACACCTGGGGATAACAAGTCCAAGGACAAGGTTCTTCATCTTCTTCCTACAGCATCATATGCACTACCTAGACCACAACCACCCAAGCAGCAGAAAGGATGTGAGCCGGGAGGATGGAGCATCCATCCTGACCCTGAGAGCAGGTCCTCATCCTGCTTAACACAGCATCTCTCCTGTGGACACTACAAAGCCCTGCTGGGCAATTAGGGACAGGAGAGAACGATCAGTATGAGGCCAGGATCTGGGCAGGATAAGATCATAGAATCGTAGAATCATGAGGGTTGGAAAGACCAATCAGGTCATCCAGTCCAACCATCAGCTCATGCCTGTAACCACTCACTCAGCGTGACATCCACCTTTTTCTTGAAAACCTCCAGGGACAGTGACTGTTCAGCCCTCTAAGGTCTCACTCTCCTTCCCTCTTTTTTCCTGGAGGGGACAAAGAAAGGATGAAATGCTGCAGATGCCAATGTCCTTCTGGTGAGCAGTTGCAGGGAACAAGAACCAAGACCACCTTCCCTTTACAGGGGATCTCACCAAACAAAAAAACCCTCAGCCACCAAAAAGCCAGCACATGAAGGGTGAGGTGAGGATGAGATGCTGAAGGGATGAGCACCTGCAGGCAGCGTCCTCTGCTCCCTTGTACAAGGTGTCCAAAGCTGGAGCAGAGGCTGCAACGTGGAGCCAAGCCCAAGCTCAGGCTGGTGCAAAGGCATAGAATCATAGAACCATAGAATGGTTTGGGTTGGAAGGGACCCCAAAGATCATCTTGTTCCAACCCCCTGCCATGGACGGGGTTGCCAAGCACTAAATCAGGCTGCTCAGGGCCCCATCCAGCCTGGCCTTGAACACCTCCAAGGATGGAGCATCCCCAAAATGGTCCATGGTACATCAAATGTACCCTCTCCAATCTATTCTATCCATGTCACCTCCCTTTCCTTCTCCTTACTGAGAACTGCATTTTCATCGCCCCAATGGCACATAAAGCTCACAAGACACCATCAAGTCACCTCCCCAATCTGATGCCATTCCATAAGCAAGTCACAGGGCTGCTCGTGGAACCCATCGAAGTTTTCCAAGTGCCCTAGAAATCTCACACACTTTTTAAACATTTCAATAGCAAAGTTGGAAAGGAAGAGGCAGCTTTGGCTCCTTTTACATCCAGAGGGGTTTTTTTAATTAAAATCCAGCTGGTCCCACAGCACTTTCTGCGTTTTCTTTAGTGAAATGGAGCTAAACACTTCCAGCAGCTGTAGGAAATTACTTCCATTCTCTCTTGCCCTTCCACCTGGAGTCTTGTGCCGGAGGATGAATGCAGAGACACCCCACTGGGAGAGCAGGAATCCCAAAGAAAGGAGAAGGAGTACACCATAGGCTGGACCTCCAGCCAACCAAAACCCGCATTACCCAACCCAAACCCACATTATCCAAACCAAGCCAACATTATCCGACCCAAACTTGGCCCAGGGCTGGTCCCCGGGTTTCCAACAGCTCACCAAGACACTCTCCTTCCAGATTTACACCTGCACCACGGACCCTACATCAAGGCTCCCAGCGTGGGGAAGGGACACTATTGCCCACCCAAGGGACACAAGGGATGCATTGGACCTGAGTGTCATTGCCGGCTCTCAGCCTCCCTGAACGGGTCGTGATTATTTGCAGCTGTTCCCAGATGTTCCCCTTCCACGGGTTATTTGTTCCCGGGACGACCTCCCCGTTCACACGCCATGGGAAGAAAGAGAGAGGCTCCTTTCTCCCCATTCCTATGGAAACAGCCCTTTATCCGAGAGGCATTAGGAATGCTCGCCCGCCGCTTCCCTCCCTCCAGCCCCACGGCCACCCACTGCTCGTACCTCGTCCCAGCTCCTTCCCTCCTCTCCACAGCTCACAGCAAACTCATCTGAGAGAGAATCTGGGCTGCTCAATGCCTTTTCCTCCCCAGGAAGCCACCAGAAACCCCCCAAAATTGCAGATAATCCCCTTCGCTCCCCCTCTGTCATCGATTCTCCCCATTCTCCAGCTTTCCAGGCTTTGTTTTCTCTACCCATGCAGAAAACGGTTCAGTCTCACCAGTGCTGGATGCCAAGCAACACTCCCAGAACTCTGAAGAATTAAAGAAAAGTCATCGAAATCCCCCCGCTGCGGTGCTAACTTTTAGAGCAGGCAGGGACAAGTCAGAGGGATGCATTTCACCCAAGATCATCTTTCGAGTGAGGATGCTGGAAGGAGCTCACCTCAGCAGGGTGCACGTGCAGGGGTGCTCCTTCTCTCTGTTGCACTTGGGTGACGGTGTCCTTTGCTCGTGACACTCCGGGTCCCAAATGGTGGCACAGCTCCGTGACACCCAGCATTAGAGAGGCTGCGGAGCCGTCCCTCCCACGGTAGGAGGGGCCACGTGAGGCTTAATAAATTCAGTCCTCAAGGCTGGAAGAATTCAAATCCCATCACGGGACGTGGGCAGCCGCTCACTGCACAGCTCCGGGAGAAATTGAGTGAGACCAGGTAAGGTCCATCCCATGCAGAATGTGAGAGCCTGGTGCTAAAATGCTGCTCCAGCAGAATGGGGTGTCTGCAGGATGGGGTACGAGGAAATATCCCAAATATTTGGGCAAGATGCATCATCGCTGATCCTCAGCATCCTGTGGGAGAGCATTTCCTGCATCTGTAAGCCTCAGGCAGAAATCTGCTACACGCTACTTCTGAACAGCCCCAGACACAAACAGTGCTTATTTTTTTTTTTTTTTCCATGTTTTGGGGCTTTAATAACTTAATCCTATTAGAGCCATAACTTCCTTCGGAGGGGGGGTGAGGGGCAGATCAGCATAACAAAAGCATTTTGTGTGGTTGAATTTTGTAACTTCCAACGTGCCTTCGCCATAGGGGAGGCAGCTCCGAAGTTTCTCAGGCTGCATAGCTCACCTTACACAGCTCCTCCTTCTCCTGCATCACTCTTCCATAGAATCATAGAACTTTTAAGGCTGGAAAAGACCACTAAAGTCATTGAGTCCAACCATCAACCCACCACCACCATGCCCACTGACCGTGTCCCAGAACCATGTCCCTCTTTGCTGCACAAGAGGCCAAAAAAGTATCTCCTCATCCCCAGAGAAATGCCTGAAACACTACCAAGGGAGACTTCTCATCTGCCATTTCTTACTTTGGGATTTTTCGTGTTGGATGAAAAGATGGATCCCAGGGTCCCTCAGCAAAGTGCCTTCACAGAGCAGGGAAGGAGAGGGCAGAAATGATGACCCGGTGTCTTTTAGGCAGTTCATGTTGTTGCAGAGATGAACTCCCAATTAGAAGATGGGGCACAGAGATAAACAGCCTGATTCAATCTGAAACCCTATGGTGAGCAGAGGGCTCAGAGAGCACTCTAAAAGCAGTGCTGATAATCCCTAGATAGCACTAGATCCCACAGTACCATCATTTTCTTTCTGAGTTAGAGTATCAAAGAAGTGAAGGAACCACAAAGTATGCAATGAATGCAGAAGCAGCTGGTTTTAGTGCAGAGTGCCTTGGAGATAAAACTCAGCTGGGGTTGATCAAGGAGCCAGAGCCTCATTAAGGCTGGAAAAGAACACAAAGATCACCAAGTCCAACCCCAGCCCACCCCCACCGTGCCCACTGACCATGTTCCTCAGTGCTACATCTCCACCTTCTTGAACACCTCCAGGGACGCTGACTCCACCACCTCCCTGGGCAGCCTGTGCCAGTGCATCACCACTCAAGAAGAAATTTTTCAAAATATCCAACCTGAACCTCCCCTGGTGCAACTTGAGGCCATTCCCTCTCGTCCTGTCTTCGGTATCTCCAGCTCAGAGTCCAGTGCTTTATCTCAACCAGAAACCCTTGCCCCATGCCCCCACCTGTGTCCCAGCCCTGCCAGCAGCTGTCACTGGAGCACAGCTGGGTGGTTATTGTGCTCCACGTGATGGACCTCTTCCGGACCGGCACTGAAACGGGATCTGCCACCAGCAAGCCCAGCCCTGAGGTTTATGAGCCTATAAAGGAAGCATCTGCAGGGAGCTGGTGTTGTAGAAACCCCACTCGGGGATATCAGCCTTGAACTCAGGTGAGTTGTGCATCTGAAGATAAAACCACAGAGAATGGCACAAACAGGGAGTGCCGGGAGCGGGGACGTCTCCTCCGCCAGGTGCCAGCCAGGATGCAGAGTCCAGGACTGCATTTGGGTGAGAAATACATAGATTTGTGTCCTGCCACCTCTGACTTGGGGTGTGTGTCCTCTTGCATTACATGGCGCTGAGCCCTGGAAGCATGGGAGGTTTGGTCCCACTGCTCTGTGCTCCAGAGGGTTGCACATGGAGCAGGCGACCCATATGGAGCAAGGTCCCAGCAAGGTGAACTATAGAAACTGTGGTATTTATGGCATTGGTGTTTCTAGGAGGAGCACAGGAGGAGGGGACTTCAGCCCTTGCATCATGCAGCCCGACACAATACCCAGCTGCAGGGAGCACAACTACAGATTGTGGTGTGGCCAAGGGAGATTTTACACTCTGCCCCGAAGCCTCCATCCCTCTGCAGCAAACTCTGCCTCTTGCAGTTGCAGCAGCTCCATCTCCCACTCTCCCCCATTGGTCTGGTGCTGCATGCAGTGTGGACCAGCTGATGTAGCATTATATAAAGAGGGTGAGTGCCTGCCCTCTCACATCTTCTTCCACATTTCATGGCTATCCTTTATGCTACAGCATCATGTTGCTCTTTCCCAGCAGAAATGAGGGTTGGTGATGAAAGACAGGACATGCAAGCTGAGTTAACCCAAGGAGGGCTCGGAGAAGCAGATGCAAGGAGCAGTGAGGAAAAGCTTGGGGAAATGCCAGATGTTTCTACACCTTAGCAAAGCAGTGTGGGGAATGGTGGGAGTACCTCTCTTCTGTGTCAGTGCAGCCCCCAGGAGCAGACTTTGAGCATTTCAGCTCTCCACTGGAAAGAAACTATTGGATTGTCACCTGCCCACTGCCCTTCATGGCATGGTCCCGGTGCATGAAAATCTTGGATACTACTGTGGGACTCTGGCTTTCACAGCAATTGCCCCAGAGCTGTGCAGGTGATGGGTCCGGGGCACAAGACATAGGGTAAGAGATATTCCATGGCTGTTAGGAGAGAATGTTGAGCAGTGCCTCTTTACTGTAAAGGGACTCCCAGGGAACAATATCTGCTACAGACTTGTCATTTGGGTCCTGTCCAAGCCATTTCCAGGTCCACTGGGAAGCACAGAATCCTGTCCTCGGTGGCTCACAGGATGGCGTGGGACAGAGAGGTCTCCCTGGCAGCAAAGCTCACCTCAGCACTTATGTCCAGTGTCCATGTGATGGTTCCTTCCTGGGCAAGTTTGCACTCTTCCAAGCATGGGCACACCAACGCTGGAACTATAGAATCATTAAGGCTGGAAAAGTCCACTGAGATCACCAAGCCCAACCCATCCCACCATGCCCACTGACCATGTCCCTCAGTGCCACGTCTCCACGGTTCTTGAACACCTCCAGGGATGGTGACTCCACCTCCTCCCAGGCTGCCTAGAGAGGTGGTGGTGCCCCGTCCCTGGAGACACCCAAGGTCAGGCTGGAGGGGGCCCTGGAGCTGTGGGTGTCCCTGTTCACTGCAGGGGAGTTGGACTACAGGGCCTTAAGGGTCTCTTCCAATTCAAACGATTCTGTGATTCTATGATTCTAGGACAACCCTCTTACACCTGCTGCTATGTGTCAGCTGCCTTCAGCGTCCAGCCCACAAACTTCGAGCCTTGCAGTGGAAACTGGGAAACGCAAAGAGAAAGGCATCTCCAGTGCAGCTGCCAGGAGAGGGCATTACAACCCCAGGAATGGGAAAGGAGCAGCCTGAGAAGCCTGCAAGCTCCCTGAGTTCAAGCTCTATATTCTCCCCAAATACGAGCCTGGGGACCAAAACCTGGAACTGCTCTCGGTGCTAAAAATCAGGGATGCAGGAAAAACGTTGTCTGCGTGGGGGGATAATGAACACGTTGTACCTACCAGCATCGCTTCTCCTAGTGCTCATTTCCCCCTCTTCGCTCCCGAATAAACGGAGATCTGCAGAACAACCATTCCCATTAGAAATTAGATGCCAGCTTGCTGTCTGGCTCAGACCTAAAGTTGCGTGTCCCCAGTGCTTCTCCTCTTGCTTCCACCCTTTTTCCTTTTCACACTAATCCTGCTCCAGCACAAGGCATCTCCTCTCCTTAAACCTTAGCAATAGATGGGGCTACGCTGGAGCCACACAGGAACTAAAAGGCCAAAACGCAGTGTTTAGGTCCAAAAAAGCAAAAGTTTAAAAGTCTGGGGTAGGTGCTACCTCCAAAACCATAGCCGTAATTGCATGTTGAATTTCCATGGTGGAACACACATGATCCCCAATCCGGCAGCACAGTCGTTGCCCGCTCAGTGCTTCAGCTCTGTTCACCTTGTTACAAAAACACTGCACATCCTGCGTGGATGTGCAAAGCCACCAGACACCAACCCAGTCATCACTTCTATGTGCACTTTTTTTTTTTGGGGGGGGGGGGTGTACCAAGACCACCAGTCTGCCCTGTACCATACCTTGTGTAGTTTCACAGGGGGAGGAAGAAGAGGAGGAGGGGGCTGCAGCACCAAGCTGCTCTGGCTCTAGCAGGATGAGGACATCAACATGGGATGCTACCACCTCTCAGCAGAGAATCCCAGCCACTTGGGGTGCTATGTTCCTCTTGCTCAACAGGCAGGAACTTTCATTTTTGTCCAAAGAGCTCTTGCAAAGCAGCTGAGGCATCCGTTCTGGACACAGAGGAGGAATTTAAGAAGTAACCTGCAATTGCCTTATTCCAGGTGGCTAGCTCCCCATTTGAGGTGATCCCTCTTCTTCCAGCTCCCCCTCTGACACCAGGCTCAGCATCCCAACTTGGGAGAGCGTGGCAGATCCCCACTCCTGGCCACCCTCACGTTCCCAGGAGAATGACTTCCCTCTCAGGTTTGGTTTGTTGGGCTTCAGACACCCAGATCTGCCCGACAACCGCCAGCAAAGAATTGGAGAAGGGCATTGGTGGCAGCAACGCGTCCTTGCCCAACCTGTGGTTGATCCAAGCTGCAGTGAGGGATATGTGCAAACAAGCATGGAGGTGATGACTCTTTTCACCAGCCTCACCCTATTGATCCCACAAGAAAAAGCAATGCTGGGGAAAGCAGTCCTAGGTATCTCTCCTGAATCCTCCTCGATTTCCTCCTTTGCACAAGGATCTGTGGGCACCAAGCTCTACCTGGGGAGAAAACAAGGAACCCAGAAGCAAGAATACCAACATCCTCCTCTTTTCCTCCTCCTCAAGCTGTGCGCTAGATCCACTTCCAGGCTGATGTTTCCCAGAGCATTCATTACTCCCAAATGAGTTTTGAGAAAGCGGTGAAAATCACATTTACTTCAACAGCTTTCAGCGTAAAGTCACTTTGCTCTATCCAGTAAGACCTATTTAAAACAGATCAGAGAATCACAGCTCCTCCTTCAAGCATCCCACTCATCTCTGCACGTGTCACTGAGGCAAAGCGAAGTAGAACCAGGTAATTCATTCGGGTTTTATTTAAGGTTTCGATTTCGTTGTCGAAACGGCTGACCTTGCACTTCAAACAAACCGGGCACCACCAGGGAGCTACGCCACGACAGTGCGGAGAAAGAGAAACAAATTTCCTAGCTGATTTTAGAATGGCCACAGCCCTCGTTCCTTCCCAGCAGGACGGGACACACAGGGCTGCCCACAGGTCCATGCTGCAGTGGAGCAACAAAGTCTTCGCTGCAAACACGATCCCAAAGCACGGCGGCTGTCGGCACCACCCTGAAGCAGGGCTGATGGTGAAAGGATGCTGAGCTGAAAGATGGGAATGAGTTTCTTGCCATACACAGGGGCCTGCTTTAGATTTGCTTCTGCGTTCTCACATACCTGAAAAATCTGGCCTCTCTCCACTTCCTTGGCACAACAAGGCTACCTCCTCCATTCAAACATCTCTTTCTTTTCAGCTGAATTTTGTCATTCTTGCCAACCTTCTGGGTTGGCTCCAGCTCACATAGCATGGGCTGTAACTCAGAGCCATACTGCTTCAGCCCCCACTTGGAGCACCCTCAGTTCTCGGGAAAGGTCCCCCCACTCCTTCCTGAATTTCCCCAGGGATTGTGGTGCTGAGCTTTTACCCTTTGCTTCTTCCTTGGACCAACACCACCTCCTCCTGCTCCTTTTCTGCAGACATCCATTTTGTCTGCAAGTTTCCATCCAGCTCCCACGCGTATTGCTGCTTTGTCCCCGTTGGCATGTCCCTGCTGAGGCTGGCACCTGCTTCTCAAGACCCCACGTGTGACGATTTGATTTATCACTGGCAGCAAACGATAGGATTGACCCTAGGACAGTAATGATCTGTGTGCTTGATCCAGTGGGTTTACAACACCAAAATACACCCACAGGTTTTCTACTACTGCGAAAATGAGAAGCCATCGATAAGCTTTGGTATTTCGTGCTAGGAAGATGAACAGAGAATCAGACTTCATCTTTGACAATTTTAATTTCTTAACAACTTTTTTACAATTTTATAATAACTTTTTAAACTTTTCTTTATGGTAAGGGTGATAGAGGACTGGAACAGGTTGCCTGGAGAGGTGGTGGAGTCTTCTTCTATGGAGATGCTCAAGACCTGGCTGGCCGTCTACCGGTGCCACCTACTGAAGGGCACATTCTTCAGCAAGGGGGTTGGACTCGATGACCTCCTGAGGAACTTTCCAAGCCCTACAGTTCTGTGATTCTGTAATATTTAAATTATTATCAAGTGTCCAAATGGAATTGCCAGCTCTTAGCTAGGAATGATGCTCAAACAAGTATCTATCCCCTAGGACTTTGGTCTGAACCTTTCAAAGACTGGCAAATTTAAAAGCAAGTACCAACCTACCGTTGGCCATTTCAGACCATTTTGGCAAAGTCCTTTGCTGCAAATATCGCCTACTGATACCAACCCGTGGTGTTCTGAGAGACAGATGCATCAGAACAGCAATGGGAATCTCAGCTCAGAAGCAACTGGCTGTTACATGCTGCAGGGCCATGGCTGGTGGGCATGGTGGTGATGGGTCAGCAGTTGGATGAGATGATCTTAGTGCTCTTTTCCAACCTAAATGATTCTCTGCTTTGTAAGCTGTAGCACATTATACCACTTCTACACCTAACCTGATAGGCTCATCTAAGATCCCTTAAAAAAGGAAGCAGGTTTTCAGAATGGATAGTCAAACAACTTAATACCGCATGTTCTAATATAGAAGAGAATCTAATATTAATAATCAAATAAATAATTAAGGGCTGTGACTAAAAAGGGCTCAGACTCAGTAGAATCAGTTCATACAGTAGGCTCAAACAAAGGATAAACCAACAGGAAAGCCACCAAAGCAGCTCTCCAAATCACAGCAGTCAAGATGTCTGCAGGAAAATAAGCCACAGAGGTGACTTCCTAAGTCATTCAAGAGCAATTTAAGAGCTCTCGTTAGTGCCAGGAATCTGCTGCAAGAGCTGATACAGGTGCTGAAACCAGGTGATGAAGATAGAGTGGAGAAAACGATGCATCTCAGGATGAAAAACATTTCTGTTCCTCCTAAGCTTCAGGTAACTACAATCTCTATTTTTTATTATTATTTTTTTTAAATATGATGTTTCTGTTAACTTGGAACTGGGGCCAGGCACATCATGGCAAATTGACTTCTTTCTCATCACAGGTGGGTAAAAAAAAAAGCCTGGGACAGGCTGATGTGTCACTGTCACTGCCTTACAGCTTCTTAGTACATAGCTCTCAAGCAGCTGTTGAAAACCAGTAAGGACCAATTAAAAAAGCTGAAGTCAAGGGACACAAGCAAACTACCAATGTACGGACAGGAGTAAAGACGTTCACGTCGATTCTTTTTCAGTAGGCAACAGAGAATCCAAGAGAGGAACTGAGATGGAAAGAACCCTTTTCTCCTTCTTCTTGAAGTGTAGCAGAAGTCCTTCTGCAGAAAAGTAAGCTCGTGGATGTGCTGGCAGATAGGGCATATCTGTAGTACAATTCAGAAGGTCTATGGGATGCCAAGGGGAAGTGGGAAAGGAAGGAGAAGGGAAGGCAGGGACATACAGCACATGCACTGGGGGCTGGAACTAGACAATCTCTGAGGTCCCTTCCAATCTAAGCCATTCTATGATTCATGGGTCGTGGGCTGTCAAAAGAAGTCAACTGCTGAGTCTGTAAGACCAGAGCCACATTAGATTTTAGCTCAAGTGAGATCTAGCCCATCATACCCCTCTCCCCACATATGCCATTCTGATACTTCACAGACAATAAAAACAAACTCCTTATCAAAGAGAATGATTCAAGGGTAAGTGGCCTCCCCTTTCCCAGTCTCACCTAAGCTGCAAACAGAGCAGCTCACCAATAAATCAGATTCCCCCAAGGCTGCCAGCTTTACTGTTTTGCCCAAGGAATTCATCTTGTGAGAGGAAACTCTCAATCTTACATGGAGATGAAAAATGTACACAAAGGGAAGAAGGCAGCAGATTTGGCAATGGACTTCAGACACGGTAGCCTCAAATCAAAGAGTGACCACCCCATGGCACAAAGGACGGGAAGGCACCAAAAATGTGAGAGACTTTGCAAACCGTATCTGCAAAACCAGTGTAAGTGCTGTCACATACTGTAAAGTGAGTGGGGGAAATGTGTATTTGGATCACAGGCCTGGGCCAGAGAGGAAAGGACTGGCTGAGCAGCAAGAAGCAGGAATGAGTTTCTGTGCAACACAAGTGTTTTGGGGAGGGAGGGAAATTTACTCCAGAACTGATATAAACTCACCCCTTAAATAACCAAAGCAATATGTACAGCGAGCACACAGAGATCTTTCATCCTTTCCCTCGATGTGTAGTTACTCCCCTTCAGAGCCACCTGCTATCCCATAGGGCTACAGAAGCTTTTATCACTTTATCTGTCACCTTCAAGCACCCAGTGACAATAACATGAAAAATAATCCCATCTGACAGAACTCTTCGGTGACAGTGAATTCTCCAATCCTCCCTCAGCCCCAAGTTAAGAAATTCAACAGTCATTTTATTAAAAATCAGTATACAGTTGAATGTAAGCCCAGTGTTTACAACCAATCTCTCTAGTAGTTCCAGGTTTCCTGTTTTGTTTTGTTTTGTTTTGTTTTTACAGATCATTAGCAACCAAAGGAGTCAGTAGCATGAAGATACCAGGTTATTTCCCTCATTCCAAGAAAATTAATGTCCCGATGTTTTCAGGCAAACAGCATCCATGATCAGTTTGTTTTCTGTTGGACTTGCTCTAAGAAACAAGAGTCGTCAACATCATCGTGCAGGCAAATCTTATCTTCAGAATAGTAATTGCTCTGTTTGTTTTATCATACAGGGCAGGGCTCCGTGAAGCCTCAGAGCACTGATAAAGTAACCCTAAAGGAAATCTCTATTCATTTCTCCTCTGATTTTTCTAGAATATCAGAAATATTTGAAATCTGTTTAACCAGTTGAGCTGAAACGAAAGCGTGCGGGGAAGAGACCTTGATTCACACGATTTGGCCGAAAGATCACCCGTGAATGAAACTGCCCAGCAGCCACACGAAGCACACTCAGGCTTTCTCCTCGCTCCCTCGAAGCATCCAGCAGTGCTGCAGGAGGGCTGCGTGCTCCTGCCCTCACTCCCCTTCCAGTTGTTAGAGCTGTTCAAGTTTCTGCTGCTGCTTCGATCCCTGCTCGCCTCATCCATTGCACAGAGCAGCTTCAGCGGTGTAAGAGCAGCCTGGCAGAAGCAGGAAGAATCCAGCCAGCGAAAGATTTCATTTATTAAGATAAACACGGTCTAAGGCTCCACATAATTGTTAAAAAATAAACACAGTAATATGAAAACAAACTGGCTTTGCTATGTGTAGGTCAGGTTCGGATGTTCCCAGATCTTCCTGGCTATAAAATATATCCTTCCCCTCCTGCCCCCATCCAGACAGATGGAAAGACAGTTCACTCTGTAAGATCAGCAATGTTCTCGTGGCACGCCGTTCCACATTCAGCAAACAATTCCTCTGCTACCCTTCAGCACAGATCAAAGTTTGAAGAACATCCTCGTGAAGGAGGGACAGGAGGGAAGGAGAGGAGCAGGTAACTCAGTCTCTCATGGACATCTAAAAGGCTTTGACACGATGACTATGTTAACTCCGTCACTTTAATGGTTGTTCTTTGCTGCCTCTTTAGCAGCAATAATTAGAGGAGTGAGGCTAGAAAGAGGCTTTGCAATTTTCAGGAACTGGTGCTAGCAAAAGGGAAAAAGAAAAAGGGTTAAACTTTTCAGAACACGTCCCAGAAATCTGGTAGCTACACAGAAGATTGGCACCTACACCCATATGATGATCAACAACATACTCTATTCTCCAAACAGGTGAAACAAAAACATCTGTTACCACCACGAAACTTCTGTTCAGGGCTTGTCTGAACTGATAAAAGAGCTTTGCATCCAACCCATGCTAATTTCTCCAGTGTTTGCACACTCTCAGGACCAAGCAAAACTCCACAAAATCTCTAGTGAAATTATGGAAAGAAAGTGTACGGAATGCAACCTGTGCAGTTCAACCACAGGGCACAGGGCTTCCTGAAGCAATCATCTCTCAGTTCTTTCTTCCCCATTATCACAGATGTGGTGAAAATATTGCCTTGGCCTTCTAAACCTATTAGAAATATCCAAAACAGTTGGAATTTAGGAGCGAAGCATGAAATTTGCAATAGAGTCATTCAGTCTCCCATTCACAGTGCTCTGTTAAGTGGAACAATGTTGATTATCAAATATATAACACAGAGTAGGTGGTGCCACAAAGTGCTTCTCCCAGGGCTGGGGTTCCCTTTACTCGTGCTCAGATTTAAGTGGAAAGCTTGTAATACTCCAACCTCGCAGAGGAAGTCCAGGTTGAGGACAGATGCTGATACAAAACAGCTATCAGATGAGAGTGAAGAAACTCCTCCGAAAACAAAAAGCAGCTCTGTCCCACAGGACTACTGAGCATCAGAAGGGATCAAACACCCAAAGCGCTGCATTTGAACACACTTCAGAGATGGAGAAATCAGAGGCCAAAAGATAAAGGCAGACAGAAGAGCTATAGTCAAAATGTTCTCCTGCTCTGAGGAACAGAACGTTACTGCTGTCTGATACTTTGAAACTGCTAAGTCCAGGAGAAAGGGGATCTTTCATCCACTGCCATTCTGCCAGTGATTAATGTTTCATTACAGCCTCAGAAGGCCGCAACACATCCGAATCCAAACTCCCCAGACAAACTAGTTGAAATAAGGGAAAATCAAAAAAGGGAACAGTCTCTCAGCTGAGGTCTGAGGGTGATCACAGATCTATTTTACAAAGAGCTGAAGCACATTTTCCACCCCCATGGCAGATATGGCAGATGGAAAACATGAACACTTCTCATCTGTGTTAGTGAAAAGCCTGGTAGCTTGGTCCTCCACTTTCACCAGGAGTCCAGGCAATGATACCGGGTTTTCAGTGAAAAAAAAACCAAGGATTTCTCACAAGTTTTGTTCCACCACCTCTGCAGTAAGGACCAGTACCTGACAAAATATGATTTTGCCAAAGTGCTCCAGTTAATGCAAGACATGGCCATACCAAAAAGCTTTGGAATCCCTCCACCAGAAGGCAGACAACCAGAGATTTCAATAGATGAAGCCCTCCTGTTGTCAAGATCAGAACAAGCATGGCCAGACCACAACACATCCAGATGTCAGGGTGAGCTGCACGAAGAAGCCATAGGAATTAAGGGGCTCAGCACTTGGCAGGTCTGGGGCACTGCACTTATTTGAGGTCAGTTACGGAACATGCTGCATAGCTGCTGCTAGTGGCAAGTATCACATAAAAAGTGAGTGCTCTGTTAACATTCTGTTATGGATTTTGGATGGTTGGCTGGTTTTGTTTAGGCAAGTTACCCCAGCTGTCCCCGTGCCTTGAGATGAAGCTGTACTGAGACCCCAAATGAGATTTCTCCACATGCCTCGTCTAACTGGAACGCTTCATTCAGCCCTGTTCCCCAGCAGTTACCTGTAGCAGCTCTTTTGCAGAACCTCTTTTTTCCACATCCATTTCAAGACAGCGATTTAAGAAGTCTCTGAATATGGGTGAAAGCTTTTCTGGATTCTGCAATTCTGGAGTCCCATTGGTAGCAATGAGATACAGGGCCTAAAGCAAAACAAGCACCAAAGAAACAGGAGGTTATGAAGGTCAGATTCCATCTCCGGATTACGCAGACATCCATTTCTCCCCTCCCTCCCACCAGCTCAATGGGAAAAATAAAACAACAAAAAACCCTTATCAGGGTGACTAATAAATGATTAAGTTTCAGCAAACAGAATAGCTGCTGGCCCTATTTTTATGTGGATGGGATCCAATCCTTTATTGTTTTACCCTCGTAATCTGGGTTTGAATCCTGCTGCCCTCTCGAGGGATTAGGAGGACAAAAACAACATTCCAGACTGTGTTTATATAGGGAAGTTAACTGGCACAGCTCTACCAGTGCTAGACTGCTGCAATAGCTATATCCTCATGGGAAGGTACCCCTGCATAAATAGGAGATTTTACTCTGTTGGTACTTTGCCTGAGTGTGCAAGGCCTATAAAGTCAATACTGTAAAGGCAGACTTGGCCCTTTATAAACGATGTTCAGCAGATCCTCAAGCAGCATTGGACAACCTAGAGAAACAAGTCGTTTTGCTACTGCTTGGGAATGAAGCGTGCACGCAAATCCTCTGAGAATCAAGGAACTCAGCATTCAAAAGTCATGCCAGAAACTTCCTGGGTGGATTTTAAAAGGGAACGCCTATCTGTCAGAGCTGTTAATCTGCAGGCCTCCTGAGCACATCAGTCAACACATCTCGAGGGAGCAGTCTCATAGCCTAGGAATTGGTACAAGTGGAGTTGAATGAGAGTAAAGCACCGTGTTGCTGAGCCATCCTCGTTTAACTCAACACCAGCTTTCTTTCACTCTTTTTTTTGCTGCTGCACTTCTCTCCCAAAATCACTTCCAGTGCAAGAGATGGAGACATAAGTTTCACAGAACTGTTCTAGATCTTTTCTTGCTGTTTAGCTTAGGAAAAAAACCCAGAAACCTGGATTACACTAAGAACAGCCACATTCCCACAAACTGACAGGATTTCCTTTTTCATTAAAGAATAAGAAGAGAAAGACACCAGGGAAGTTAAGGCCTGTCTAAAGACTTATTAAAGTTGGAGTTTTATTTGGAGCATGCGAAGTGGAACAATCCATCAGCAGAAAAAAACCCTGCTTACTGATGAGTAATGGATTGTATTTCTTCAGTGCAGGGAGAGCTCTCTTCCCCACTCACAGGGCACAAGGATTCAAGAAGCCAGGTACTTTGGTGTCACACAGTGCTCCTCTGTCCCACCAGCCTCTCAAAAGAGCAGGGAATTATGAGTGTCTATGGTTAACTGAGGCCCACCAGAAGGTCTGCAAGAGGAGCCCATGCCTCTGCCATCCAGAATCAGCTATGGCTTTTAACTCTAATGATCACAGTCTTCTCATTACAATACCCAAGGAAATATGAAGCTGAATGAGATGAAACCACACTAGAGGATTCGGTCGCCTCTTTTAGAGCCTGAGTTAGTCAGAATGCTCAGAGCAAAAAAAAAAAAAAGATATCTGCTTACTCTCAGGGGGTTCTCGTTGAGGTAGGGGGGTTCTCCTTCAATCATCTCGATGGCCATTATCCCCAGCGACCAGATGTCCACTTTGGGCCCGTACGCTTTCCGTGTCACCACTTCAGGTGCCATCCAGTACGGGGTCCCCACCATGGTGCTGCGTTTGCTCTGCTCAGGAGTGATCTGGGCACAGAAGCCAAAGTCAGCTGGGAATTGAAGACAGAGGCAAAAACCAGAAATCAGCAGGTTCCTCCAAAAAACAACACGTACTGATGCCAGCAGTACAAGCTGGTTTGTTGCATTCTCTGTTATACTGCTTCTGCAGCTCTAAAGGAGGAGTGGTTTTGTGGCTAATATGGTGTTCAGGAGCTAAGTTTCTAAATCTGACTCGCTGAGGCCATGAGGATCACAGAGCTGCTGCCTTGTCTACATGAAGGTTGGTGATCAGCAAACAGCCGTATACGATGCTGTGAAACTTGACTGTGCAGCATTTTGCAGCTGTAAAACACCATGTATGTCTTCAGGATCATTCCTGGGTATGTGAAAACATAAGTCAATGCCCAGTCTGATCTTGATACATCCCTCTACCCACCCACTGCATTATCCAGTCAGATTTTTAGTCCCAGAGATATTACTTCCCCAGAAGAAACATCATCCCTCAAACAGGATTTGCTTTCCAGGGTCAATACTATATTCAGAATAAGTTTAAAGTTCCTAAATTTATACTTAACTTTTTTATTGGAGTAGACAGAAAGATGGGAGCCTTCACATGAAAATTACTTGGTCCAAAGTCTTATTTGCATTTGCCTTACCAAAAGAAAACTGGTTCTGCTCTTGTGTGACCAGCAGAATTAACACAGCAAGATGCAATGCCCATGTTGATCTCCTATGGCACCAAGGGTTCAATTTCAGGCAGAACGATGAAAATTAAACTAATCCCCAACTGAGTTTTTATCAAGGGTAACAACGCAGATAGGTACATATGGTTCACAAACAGAGCAAACTTCCAGCAGAGCCAATACGAAACCCAGATCCAGAAGGTTACTGCATCATATCCACAGGGGCTTTCCTAACCACAGCCAAGTACCTGCATACTGTGCTCAAAGATGTTATTCCATAAGAACAGAGCACTTTGGCCCTGATTCATTGCTGACACTCCAGAGATCTGACTGTATCAAAGTGCAAGTTTAGTCTAAAATGCAATTATGTACAAAAAAAACCCACCTTCTTACTCAGCATATCTGCACTGTGTGAATTTTGAGTCATATCTGCTGTCACTGCCGACAAAAATAGATTTATTTATGCCAGTTGGGTGCTAGCCAACAGAACTGGGAAGGAGAAGGAGGGAGCACAATTTTGTCAAAGCCATAGGTGGAAAGTAATCGTTCACTGGTCCCCAAACTTATCTCTGCATGGGCAATCACAAGCACAGCCGCTACCTTAGCACTAGAGGGGCAGAACAGTCTCAAGGTCTTCGTTATCAGTGATAACACAAGGAGGAAACAACACTAAGAATTCAGTTTGGGCTGAGTTTGTAAGATTAAATGCTATCTTGTTGCACAGCTTTCAGTTTCCCATTCACTCACTCCCCTCTCCCAAGTACCTGCAAGTATTTTCCAGACTGAAGAGATTGCACACAAATAAAGGCTTGTGACCCTGCACCTTTAAACTCAGCTTTACAGACTGGTGTAGCATTAAAATACTGATATTTTAGGCAAAAAAAAAGCAGGTGGTCCAAAGCTAAATGATTCAGGTTGGATATTAAGAAAAATTTCTTCTCTCAAAGGAGTGGTGATGCACTGGCACAGGCTGCCCAGGGAAGTGGTGGAGTATCCGTCCCTGGAGGTGCTCAAGAATATGGTGGATGTGGCACTGAGGGACATGGTTTAATGGGCATGGTGTGGATGGGTTGGCAGTGGGACCTGATGATCCTAGAGGTCTTTTCCAACCCTAATGATTCCATGATGCTAATCCCAAACCTCACTGCATGTCCGGTATCAGTTCACAAGGACTTAAGCTTGCCAATCTCCATTAAAACAGATGCCACAAAAATATGTACAGCAGCATTTCTACAGACTCTTCATCACTGCAGCATCAAGTAACTCAAAAACCCATCTTCCCACTAGGCCTGTCCTGTAGCATATAGCAAGCCTAGCTTGATAACTAAAGCCACCACCAGTGTTGTTCCCTACATACTTAGTTTGACAGAGCCATCCATTCCCAGCAGGATGTTGTCACTCTTGATGTCTCTGTGAATAACTTGGTTTGAGTGGAGGAATTCCAGAGCCTGAAGACACTGAAAAAAGATAAAAATTCACATAAATAAAAACAGAGTTCTTTCTAACCATGAATTTATTCACCAGCTATAGTTGGCCAACTGATGGACATTAACATCATACATTTTGAGCAGCACAGGCTTAGCTTCTTAGGAGCCTTTCCTATACCCAGTATGTGTGAGGCTACAAAGAAACATCCCTACTGGGACCAGCTGGTGGACAGGGTAGTTCCAAAGAGAATAAGTGTAACCACGGGAATTCCAACCCCATTTTTCACCACAATCCTTGCTCTAGGGTGAAACCTAACAGGAGTACGCTGCAACCCCCCAAGTAAAATCCACCCTCTGCAAAATTACTGTTGTGTTAGAGAAGCTGCAGATGGCTGTTCCTGCAGAGCCAGTGACACATCACAGAAAGCCCATGTCCCCTACCCCTCACAGCTCACTGAGTGTGAGCGCAGCTTTACCTCTCGGCACACAGCTGCGATCTGTCCTTCGTCCATGCAGGTCTCTGTAACAACATCTGTTAGGGAGCCTCCTGCCAAGTACTCCATGACTACCCAGAGCTCTTCTCCTACAAGGTAACTGAAATACAAAAAAAAAACAGTTTTTAGAAGAAGCAGATAAATGAGCATGCCATCATTTACCTAGTCAGAATGCACTGGGTTTTAAAGCTATCACAGAAGTGTAGAGAAACCATCCACCATCTCAGGCACAGGGACAATCCTGGATGACACAATGGTTGGTTGCCCACAGACCACAGAGAAAGAACACAATATATTTAAGCACCATGCATTTGAAAAAAAAAAGTCAATCTTTTTTATGGCACCATTCAGGTTGGCGTTCTCACTGAATCACTGAAGTGCTTCCCGGTGTTCAGGTTTTGTCCAAAATATTCAGAACTGTTGCTCAGAGAGTTGGTGGATACCCCATCCCTGGAGACATTCAAGATCAGGCTGGATGGGGCTCTGAGCACCTGATCAGTAGCTGTCCCTGCTCATTGCAGGGGATTTGGACTAGATGGCCTTTAAAGGTCCCTTCCAACTCCAGTGATTCCATGAGGGACGTGGAACATGGAACATTCTTCTGGATGAAACAGCAATTCTACAGATTAAAATAAAACAGCAAAAGCCTGGAAGGGCAGCTCTTGCCCCCTAAAGACCTGTAGGAAGACGGGGAGGAGAAAGCTGAGATGAGGGCGAGTATTCTCAGCCATTTGGGATATTATTCTCTGCTGGGAACATGCATGCTGATGTCTAGAAGCAGAAGACCTGGGATGAAGGCATCAGCATTAATTCATATTAAAAAAAAAAAAACAATAGTAATCACCAACCACTTCTGCCTTTTTGGGCCCATCTGGAAAAACATCGACACAACTTTTCACAACAGACACATCAGTATGACACATTCCTGAAGGAAGGAATCATCAGTTTGGAAACTATAAAACCCACCTTCAAGTCTGTCTGCCCGTTTCTGAAGGGAGCAGACGGATGAGTCAAATAGAGAAGGAAGGCAAAGATTCAAATCAAAAGCTTATCTGCTGGCACTAGAATTCATCAACAAGCTGTTTGCTTTGCTCAGAAACACTGATCCTGCTAAAAAGTGAACAGCGAATTTGCTGGGAGCCAAAGGCAAAAGCAGGACACGCTCTAGGGAACAACAGTGAAGGAGAAAAAGGTTATGAAGTCTGACTCGGCACAGAAAAATAGACAGAGATGAGCGAGACATCACAGGAGTGAGCAAGAGCTGCACTCTGGCCCCAAAAGAACATGCTGCCAACACCTGAGCTGATGAAAAAAACTCCCAGAAATAACAACTGCAGTCTAAGCTGTACCTGGATGCTAGAAATATCACAGCTACAGAGAGCTTTTAGTATTAGAGATGAAGATGTGATCTAAGTCTGGTGATGCTGAAGATGGCAGCGAGGCAAAGCCTAAAGCTTCTTTCAGGACTCAGAGCAACGCTCACAGAGCAGATAAGTCTCCATCTTCAAGCACTTGCAGCTTGTTCCTGGCAGCACAGACCCCAACAAAGGCAGAATCACCTGCACAGCAGTCTGCTGGGGTGACAGAGGAGCGGAACTGCTTTCAGAAGCATTCCTATGGGTCAGCTACCTCTCCATGGGCTCTGAAAGCCATTCCATCTGGACCTCTCCTTCCTGTTCCCTTTGCTGTTGTTGATTCTTCTTCTCCTTCTGCCAATCTAGGGCCCCTCCTAGATTTTATCAGCACCCTCTCCACAGATCAGTGGCAGCCTGGAAAACCAACACTTCCCTTCTGTGCCACTAGCACCCTCTGAAGCCCAAATCCACTTGGCTATAGGGATGGGCAGAGCAGGATCCACTGTTCCTCTGTGACCCTCTCAGGTTGCACAAGCTGGGAGCAAGCTGGTGTCTCTTCACAGCCAAAGGGGATGGAGAGAGCCAAGAAGCCCACTGCGAACCAAAGCTGCCACAAGCAGCACATGCCAAGATCCAGGCACCTCAATAATTGATAGCTCTGACACAACGTGCAGGGAGGTAAAATTAACAGCGGATCCTTGCCAGCTGCCACTGAGCAGACGTAATTTCAGAAGGCAACATGGTGTCATCTCAGGGCTCTTTTCACTCTCTCGCCACAGCAGAGGCATTTTAGTCCCTGTGTTGCCTCCTGTAGACGTGCCTCAGGAATCATAAAATCATGGAATATCTCGAGTTGGAAGGGACCCATAAGGATCATTGAGAACAACTCTTGGCTCCACACAGGACCACCCAAAAATCAGACCATATGTCTAAGAGCATTGTCCAAATGCTTCTTGAACTCCAGCAGCTTGGGGCCATGACCACTACCCCGGGGAGCCTGTTCCATGCCCACCACCCTCTGGTGAAGGATCTTTTCCTGATATTCAACCTGAACCTCCCCTGTCACAGTTTCATGCTGTTCCCTTGGGTTCAAGGGGATCCAGGACACCTACGTACCGCTCTCCCCATGACATCAAAAGTATCGCAGTGTCACACACCGTCACCTGCAGTCACTCTGCAAAAGGAGGCTGACAGAAAAAGCAGGGTGATGAGAGTCTTGAAGGAAGGATGTAGCCTACAGCTTTCTCTTCACCCCACGTAAAAACTTCAATTTCAGCTGAAGGCTGCGTCCTGAAAGGAGGTTGTAGCGAGGTGGGGGTCAGCCTCTTTTCCCAGGTAACAGTGATAAGACGAGAGGTAATGGCCTTAAGTTGTGCCAAGGGAGGTTCAGGTTCAATGTTAGGAAAGATTTCTTGTCAGAAGGAGTGGCAATGCACTGGCACAGGCTGCCCAAAGAGGTGGTGGAGTCACTGTCTCTGGAGGCGTTCAAGAACTGTGGCAATATGGCACTGAAAGACATCATTAGTGGGCATGGTGGGAATGGGCTGTTGGTTGGACTAGATGGTCTTAGAGGTCTTTTCCAACCTTAATGATTCTATGATTCTATTTTGGTAAGGGCAGGGGCTGAGGCAGAGATGAGAGATCGTTTATTCTGATGAGTATCCTGCAGCTCCCATTAGGTACTGAGAAAGGGAGACACTGTCAGAAACAGAACCTCAAAAGAGAAACCAGGTCCCACAGCAACAATGCATCCTTCCTTATACTTCCTTCTGGGACAGCAGTAGGCAGAAGCCAGCAAGCTTCACTCATCACCCACGAAATGAACAAGCACACGAGACCAGGCAGCAGGGATGCAGCTCTCCAGGAGCAAGAAGCTGCAGTTTCAAAGCTGAAGTGGAACAATAGACACAAGAGCTCCCACATTCACCCTCATTGCTGTTCAGTCCATTTGCAGCACTCAGATAAAAGTTAATCCTTCTGTAAAAGATTAGTGAGAGAAAGCTGAGGACAAAAGAAGCAGCTTTTGTTGCTGGAAGTTTAAACAAGGCAGCAGGACATATAGCTACCCTGCAGCTGGGATGTACTGCCTAGACGTGGCATGTGCAGGAACACTGTGATGGTCTCTCTAGTAAGAACATGCATCTCAAACAGTTTTTTCCAAAACAAAGCCTGTAATCAGCCTGGAGAAATGCACACTTTTAGCTCACACGCAATACTTAAATACTCTTTTCCACATTTCACATTTTGAACAGGTAATATCCCTCTGCTCTTTCTAAGGGAGCATATGTGTCCTTTCAACAACACAGCTCTTTACAGTTACGCATACAATGTGGGACACAGCACCATCTAAATTCAGTATCACAATGGATGTTGATGCTGCAGCATGAGAACTCTCTTTCATATTTTTGCTAAGACAACACAAGAAGCCTGTTATGAAAACAACCAGTAGGCTTTTGATGGATATGCAGAGCAAACAAGTGTCCAAATATTCTCCCGCAGATTTCCAAAAGTGATTCTAGGTCATGTCTCTCCACTCCACCTTCAGAAAATGAGTTGCCAATATTCAAGTCTGAAGCTCGCTTATCTGAAGCTTCTGCTTTCCCTACAATGAGCCAAACCTGCAGTTAACCAAGACTGCTGGTTTCTGAAGAGTGCAGCAATCTGGAAATCCTGCTGCAACCCCAATGGAATAAGCAGCAACGTAAGATGAATGATTCAAGCTTGACACAATGCATCAGCGTTGAACTGATGCTGAATTCAATTCACCGTGAAACACTTTCGCTCTGTTTAGCTTTCAACACATCCTAGATTTCAATGCTGGCAGCTCATGACTGTTTCCTGGAATTCAACCAGGGGGAGATGCAAGCATTTCTTGTGCTTTCAAAGGCAGCTCCCTACCCCTAAAGCCACCCAGTTGCTCCTTTTGAAGTAGCCAACCTCCAAACCGGTGATGACTGCAGCACTGCTACCACCCTTATGCAGAATTTGATATCCTGTGGGGAAAAAACCCACAGCCACATTTGTTTGTGAACTTGGTATTTTATTGCCTTGAGCTACACAGTGAACAGAGTTTTCGTGGCTACGTGCATTTATGTTAGAAAGAGCTTACACAGGGCAGCAGTCACAGCGCTGATTATTTCTGCTCTGTTTCTGTCCTAATCCAAGGAACAAGTGCAAGTAGAGGTCCCTACATATGTAAGCAATTAGGTGCAGCTCCTGCAGTAAGGAGAAGCAGGGATTCAGAAGTTGTCCCACATGAATGCAACACACCCAAGGCTGAGCAGGAGTAACACAGCACGTGCACGAGTCCAGAAAATTCAGCTACGAGTAAGGAATAAGCTTGTTCCTTCTACCTTTCAAAGGGTTTTTATACACTGTGCCAGCTCTCCTTTTCTCCCTTATCCACATCCACAAGATGCAGTTTTGCTCAGTTATGTGTTACATGTCATTTACCCTCATCACTACGTAGAAAACCTCAGCAGACAGACACATGGACAGGATTAACACCTAAGCCTGGAAGGAGTTAACTCTTGTGTAAGCAGAATGTTTGCCTTGCTCAGAAAAGAGGAAAGAAGAGAGGAACAAATACAAATAACACAGTTCAATCTATTTCCATTTCTCCTCTAGTCGCAGGGAGGAAATGGCTCACCGTGTGAAATTTGGCAGAGCATGCTGAAAAAATGGAGTCCTGACAGCACGCTGCTAATGCCAGTACCTCAGAATGTCTGGATACTCAATAAACACCAATTCAGTCACTTCTTTCTCCTAGGATACAGACGGAGACCACTACAACACCCACACCCCAGCCCTGCCAGATGCAAGACTGTCCTATATCTGGATTAAGTTGAGACAGGATCACTTAAGACAGTGACCAAGAAGTGTTTTCCAGAGCTCTTCTGCAAACTCTTCGAACTGTGACATACCTGTCCAAGTAGTTGACAATGTTGGGGTTTTTGTTTTCCCTCATTACAAGGATTTCATTGATGATCAATTCCTTTTTGGGCTGCTGCTGCAAATTCATCTGTTTGATTGCAACCTACAGTGAAGAAAAAGCAAGATAGAGAGCATTATTACAGGAGTTCCCTAGAGTCCTGCCAGTAGTGTTGATTATTTTTGTCCTTACATTCACACGAAGGGGGAAGCCACTCATTCACCATGAGTTACTCAGTCATTCAGCAACTCTGAGCTCCTGCAGCCAGTTCACTTCTACTCTTGCTGGGCATATAATGCCAAAAAAGAACAAAGGAAATTACTGTTTTCATACTGGACTTTTATATCACTGTTGGACAGCCATCTCTAGCTACCCTTCCTTGGCAAGACAGCAGAGAGACCCTTACTCTAGTTTGGACTGACACTTCAAAGACTTTTTATTTTGCATCAGGTGTCTTTGGAAGTTTTGTTTTGTTGCTGTGTTTGTAGTTTGTTTGTTTGTTGTCCATTCCTGTACAAATCCTGTGCTTCTAGAAATCTACAGCAGAGTGTGTAGGGAGGAGGTGAATAGTATAGGCTAAGTCAAATTTCAAATAATAATTCTCCTTCTATTTGTCACAGCAAGACCTAGGGAAGAAGAATCACCAATATTTAGATTAAAGGCTGAGCATATGGGAATTGGATTCAGCTTTATCCCCAGCTATAACAAAGAGAAATATGGGCAGATTCATTAGCTGTGGTCCTTTTGCTTAGTAGCTTTCTACCTGTTTCATCACACCTACTCCACATGCTTATGTGCAGAAAGCAGCTGGGTATAACATGCTTTTAATTCCTACATTCAGCTACCCCACAACCAGTACTTCACGAGAACACCTGGCCTTCAAAGAGAAGCCTTCCAACCACAGAAAGCCTTCCATCCAGTAAGTCTGCCCAGCACAGCAGGAGGCAGAAACACTTTGATAGGCATTGCAGCCCAATTGTACTTGGTCCAATATTTAGGCAAAGGGAGTGATACGTAATTATACCTTTACAAAACTGCTGATTGCAGGGAAAGCACTATGGGCTAATGGAGGGGAGTCAGTAATTCAAGCTCACAAAAGCAAGGATTAGAAGCAACAAGCCAACACAGATAGATACAATCAGCATTTTGATAGTATAGCAGGAGATTCTACAGAAAAATGCCAACACACGAAAAGGCAAGAACAGACAGACATCATACTGCTTTTGCACAGTATTCATAAGGCTGCCAGGCAGTACTTAACTAAGGCAGAAACAAAGACCCTGTGCAGCTCTTTGCACAAGGAGAAGAGAATGAAAGACGAAGAAGAGAGGGAAGCATTTGCTGCAGATAAAGAAATTCCAGAGCAATACTGAGGAAGACTCTGTACATCCACACTCCTGTTCAGAGGCAGATTCAAGGGCATGCTTGCACGAAGGGGTGTTTTCCTTATCTATGACTGTATTAGGGTACAAAGTAAATAGCTGTAGTTATACTAAATAGGCATAATCAGCGAAAATCGTGAGCATTCTTAATCCTGGCAGCTGCCCAAGGCTCTCGTATGTTGCACAATAAAGAAATTTCCTTCTAGCACTTCTAATATGTGCTGCCTTTCACTGAGCTCCTGAGCTCACAGCATTGGTATCAGCAGTGCTTCACAGAAAGGAACAGGTTAACAGGATGTCAAGGCTACAGTGATCCCCAATGCAATTTTAAGAATCCAGGGACCAATCAAGCTAGTATAAGGGGAATGATTTAAAAGTCTGCTGTACTGCAAGAGTTCAAATATTCACATGGGAGTCACTGAAGGGATCCAGAAGGAAAACAGAAAACCACCAAAGGATTTCCTCCTCCTACAAAACTTCTCATTGCTTCAAAATAAATGCAACACCCCTTCCTCAGAGGCTGTAATTAAACTCTGTTATTTCTTCAGGAATTGGAAAAATGGAGTTAAGAAATTCACTGGTGGATAACCCCGATGTTGTACAAATGCAAAGTAGACACACAGTGCTGCAGACTTCCATAAAGATATCTGGAATAATGCGTACACTTTCCTCTTTAACAATCCTCCATCTAGCAATAATCATTTCCACAGGTGCTGCATATCCATCAGTACTAGTTTATTATGTATGCATGCAATGTGCTCATTGTGCACTTTTCAATATTCAGGAAAGAAAAAAATAAAAAGACATTCCTTGCCTCTCAAGCCAAGGGCAAAAAGCAGGTGGGCAAAGGGTAGGAAGGAATTATTTCTATGCAAGTCAACTAGTGTAAGTAGCAAAGGAAAAGAAGGCATAAAAGAATTTACATGGGGGGAGGAAGACCCTTTGGCAGGGTCTCTTCTGATAAGACAAAGGGAAATGGTTTCAAACTAAAACAAAGGAGATTTAGATTGGATATTAAAAAAACAGTGTTTTTATGAAAAGAGTGGTGAGGCACCGGCACAGGTTGCCCAGAGAGGTGGTGGATGCCCCGTCCCTGAAGGCACCCAAGGTCAGGCTGGACAGGGCTCTGAGCACCCAATGGAGCTGTGGGTGTCCCTGTTCATTGCAGGAGAATTGGACCAGATGGCCTTCAAGGGTCCCTTCCAGTTCAAATGATCCTATAACCATGAAACATCGGAGACGAAGAGAGAAACTTCTGCTAAGGAGCTACCCAGTCTCAATATTTGCTTCCAGCCTTTGTGGTCACAGAAAGGTTCCTTACAAATACAAAATGATTCAGGAATTAAAACCTGGGAAATCATTTTTCCAGTTTACTGCTCAGACCACTCGGCCGTGCCTCATTAGTAAGGAAATAAATGCCCCATTAAAAACAAAATGTCATGAACCCCTGAAAGAATGTCATTATTTTGAGGCATCAACTGTAACATTCAGTGGACACAGGATGGTGTCCTGAAGTGGTATTTTGGCAGCACTTACCTCCTGTCCTGTAGCTACATCCATTGCTGTATAAACTGTACCTGAGGCTCTAAAGAAAAGGGAGAATAATAATAATGAAAAAGGAGAATGATGATAATAAAAAGTTTATTATTGTCCCATAGCAAGACAGAATTTAATGTACTCCTCCTACCACTTGTCTCTGTGCTCTCACTCCCATTCTTCATCATGCCAATAATTCCAGCAGTAAATGTAACCTGAAATACTTCTTAGCCAACAGCACTATTGGAGCAGAAGTTCCAACGAGGACCAAAGCTCCTGGTATGGAACAGTCTGCCCATCCAAATCCTTGCTGCTAAACCAGCAATGCAGCACAGCTTGTAGGACCACGAGCTAAACTGGCATGACTGCAGTGCCCTGGCTTGCAGACTGCCCAACGTGATTACAGAACAGGCGGGATCAGCTAAAGTAAACAAATGTGGCATTTGTAGTGAGGGGAATGGGAGTTTGGGCCTCAGCACAGACCCGTCTTTCCATGAAGTGCCTCACTGCAGCCTCTCCCCAGAGCTCTACTTTCCCCTACTCTGCTAAGAGCAGCACAACACCAGCAGTGAGGAGAGTTAACTCAGAAAGCAAATCTGTGCTTTCAGCCTTGCATGCTGAAAATAAGCAGCTCCTTCCCTGCCTACAGCTATATTTAGCGACCTGATCATCTAATGACATATTTTCTTCTATTAAAACACAATTGCGTAAAAGAACCCAGTCACTGTGACTCAAAACTTTGGTAGGAAGGGGAAGAGAGCTTTGGGGAAGGAATAAAAAAAAAGAATCGACAGCGTTTCTAGCAGTCTAACTTAGCCTGGATTCAATGCTTCTTTCTCAACATAAGGAAAGGTACAGGAGAAGTGAAGCATATACCAACCCTTGCCCAATCTTCTCAAAACGCGTGTACTTCTTTTTTGGATCACCCACACTCACGATGCTTCCTACAAAAAAAAAAAAAAAGAAGCAATTTTAGAAGTACTTTTCCATACAACTACATCATGACAACTTCTGTCGGAACATATTTACCACTTTCCCATACCAGCAATAACATAGCCATTACTGATCTAACTAATAGGTTGCAAGACACAGGGAGGAAGCTAGAGAGACCCTCAGAGTTGCCCTGGGCATTGCTCAGCTCCTCTATTAGGAGCCCAACAGCAAGGGGAAGGGCAGGAGGTTTTAGTAGCAGTTGCCACGCAACTGCAGACATGATTTCCTGGGTTCGGAGAGCACCCTGAGGCAATCTCAGCTCATTTTCCCTAATGTGGCAGTTCAGCTGAAAGAAAGTCTATCATTGCATCCCTTGGAGGGTAAAGCATTTGGCTCGGTGTTCTGCAAGGTGGTGAGGGGCTGCTCAGGCTCAAGGTGGATTTGGTATCCATGAGGAACACAACCCCAAGCTTTCTGTATACTAGAGGGAGCTCTCAGAACAAGGGCACAGAGGCACCAAGGCCAAGGATTAAGCTAGAGAAGCTGCCAAAAGGAGCATCTCTGGAACCCCACATTCCCTGAAGATAGTGATACTCATCATGCCCCCAAAGCTGGAGGGGAATGACATCCTTTAGGGCTGAAGACATCAGCTGGGTGCAAGTCTCCCCTACAACATCACCAGGGTTTGACTAGATTATCCTAGTGGTCTTTTCCAACACTAATGATTCTATGATTCTGGGATCAAGAGATGCAGAGCTGTCTCTGCGTTGTTTGCGAGTTGCTCGAGCAGCCAACATACGGTGCTGCCTTCGCAGGAGCCTAGGGCTGAGCCTAAACAGATGCATTTTGGCAAGGAAGCTGCTCGTGGTCATCACGCCAAGAAATCCAGTAGCGAGCAGAGTAAGAGCAGGCTATTTTCAGACACCAATGGCCAGCAGCCAAATCCACAGGGTTTAGGGCAGACAGAAGTAAGAGAGGGGAATACGGCTCATGTTTGGGGAGGAGGGTTGGAAGAGAAATCAGACTGTATACACCCCACTGCACAATTACTGAAGCAATGCTGTCTGCCCTGAGGACAAACATTTCTGGACAAATGTTCATAAACTTGTCCTTAAAGCCTAACACGGGATGCAAGTTCAGACTGTGAGAGGCAATGTTTGCCCAAGGCAGTCACAGGACAGTGTTGCAGGGCAGCAACAAGAGGCAGCTGTCGGTCTTGCCCTGTTTAATCCTCTCATCTGCAAAAGGGGTTAATGTCTCCCGCCTCCCAAAAAGCCAGGTGAGGATTCATTAATGTTTGCAATAACATTGCACTAACGCTAAGAGGTGGGGATTTACAGAAGTGAACATATTTGCATTAGAATAGCACCTTTTTTCCTACCCCAAACCCTGCCTGCCCTATCTGGTCACAAAATGGCTCAAATCTTTAATAATACAAAGGTCCTGCTAATTCAGCAAGTGAAGTTGCTGTTTTGAAACCAGTCTTGAAAGTGCAAGTTTTCAGGTAGCAAACACTTCTAGCTTACATGCCATCAGTGCAATTAAGGCTTTATTTCAGAGGAATGAGGTACCCAAGTGACACTATATTGAAGTTATGCCCTCAGATTAAGTTTCTCTTGATCCAGATATTAGCCTTAGCTTCATTAAATAGAGGGGAAAACTCAGAGTAGTCTTAGCCTGACCATAGGGGTGCTAACACAATCTACATCATCTGATATGCAAGTCACAGATGTAATTAACACAGGATTAGTAGTTCAAAGAATTAGAAACACTCAACCCTAATAAAAGCTGCCCGAGGCTGAGGATAGCAATCAATTGCACAGAACAGCTGTTTCAGCTGTCAAATGCTGCCACAGCATATCTCAGTAATGCCAGGCAGTAGAGGAGTACTTTAAATAACACCCATGAACTAAAGGTAAGGACTGCTGAAGAAACTGGGACACAATAGAAAGGCAAGATAACACCCATGAATTTGGGTTGTTTACTGGGAATACACACAGTATCAGGACACTTAAAAATCAGCAAGACATTCAATGTCATGATATCGTGGGAGGTGGATTTGGGTTTGCATGAATTTTCTGTCTTTTAGCCTCAGTAGAAAGCTCTGCTCGCCGTAGGTACAGCATTTCAATATAATCATCCACACTCCAGAGCTGTGGAATATCAAGATGTGGAGCAGTCTCAGACTTCGTGGTTAAGGAGATGTTACATATTCAGGGCTCGTTTTGCAGAGTCTGAGGATCTGCAGCTCCCAGAGCCCTTCAGCTGGCATCACAGGTGCTCAGCTTACATTTACACTCTCCCTCTTCATCTGCCCCAACTTTGGCACACAGTCATAAGGCAAAGTTTTCAGTAAGGGATCTCAATGCGGCAGCGCCCAAACATCTCAACTTTTAAGATATCAACACAAAAGAACACAGAATTTAATTTTTTTTTTTTCCAAGAAGACATACTTAATTTTTCCAAAATCTCTTCATCTGACATTTTTGGCTTTTTCTTTTGTTTCTCCGCGTTCCTGACCAGCATGTCGGGTGCCGCTGTGCTGTTTTCCGAAGGAGAAGAAATTGGAGAGGTGGCCACATCTCTGGTAGGAGGAGGAAGGGGATCTATCACAGAGCGGGTGTATATCTAAATTGCATTGAATAAAAACATGCATGAGTACAAAGCAGATGATGACTTAAACGCTATTCGTCTTTTCAAGTCCTGACAGTGACTCTGCTGAAGGAGGTGTTAGTACTCACAGATTTGGTGTGCTCAGGTCGTGGAGCTATCACAGGGGGTGGAGCTGCATCGTCTTCATCATCTTCATCTTCAGACACTGAGGGCACCGCAGGGGTCTCAGACACAGCTTTCACATTCTGCATGTGGTCGCACAAATAGCAAAAATAAAAACCTGATTGCTTCTTATAAACATGTAACGAATGTTGGATTAAGCTCCTAACAGCTCCTAAACACAATTAGAACAGGTTAGAATGGTGGGAGGTCAAGTTAACATCAGCTTTGGTAGTGGGACTCGAAACTAACTAATGAGAGATTCTGGAAGTAGAATCTGGTAAAATCTTCCAAAATCCCTTGGAGAATTATATTCTAAAGTAAAATATTATGTAAAAAATGATTTTTTTTTCAAAAAGTTTTACAACTGCCTAAAAAAGTATTACTTGGATTTTTTTGGCAATACTGTGATTAGAACTCAAGCCTACTTATATCCTTTAGAAATCTGAATCTGGATTTGAAGTTCATGGAGCTCTTTACACTATAAACACCCCAAAATAAATTTGGCAAGCCCCTCAACCCACTAGACCAGTTCTGCCTGCTCTCCTGCTTCCAGTTTGTTTACCATCAGTTCCCTAAGAGTGGCAGTGGAAAGAGACTTCTTAAAGTAAAGTTATTTAAGTTATATATAAAGTTATATATAAAGTTATATATAAAGTTATATATAAAGTTATATATAAAGTTATATATAAAGTTATATATAAAGTTATATATATAAAGTTATTATAAAGTTAAACAGGGGGGTAAAAAGGTAATATTTCACTGACCCTATGTTTTTGGAGTGATCAGCATGCTGACATATATTTGAGAAAGTGCCCTTGACGTAACACAAAAGCTTAGGCTACTGAAAACAACAAAAAAGCACCTACACACTGGGAATTTCCTGAATCTCTCCAAAATTAGAGGTTACCCAGCATCTTACAGAAAACATTGGGCCACCTCAATAGACCGGTAACTACTGATTTTTTCAGGATTTATTTTAAAATCCAATGGCCTCAGGTATTCTAAGCTCCTGAGGACTGATGCACAATGAGATGTAATAATTAAAAATGACAAAAAAAAAAGTTCTCCTTTTCTTTTAGCAGTCCTAAGTGGTCAAACAGCAATACTCCCTTCCAGAAGGGAGCAGAACAAGCCAACTCCAGATAATGTCATGGCTGTGAGAAAATAAGAGGTGAGAGAACTGTGTGTTCTTATGAATCACCTCAAATAGAAAGTTTTATTTATTCCATAAATATACATACGTAAATATTACTGAGCTTTTCAGCTCTGTCTCCAGGTAAAGTGAAGAGGAGTGGTGCTGTCCTGGTAAGGACAGAGTAAAGGTCGGGCAGAGAGGAGGAGAACCTTTTATTTCCTTCTCAGCTGAGATTAGCTTGGTTAATCAACACTGCTTCAATCCAACCTCACAGGCTAGTAATTAAACTTTGTTAGATCACAGATGTTTAGAGACATATAAAACCTGAGAGCAAAGTGGTTATGGTTTTCTAGATTACCACACCCAAAATAAACAGACGCAGGAATGGATCAACTTATATGAAAACAGCACTATTTCTAGTCATTAATTCACTAATTTCTATTTATTATTTTAATAATAAAAGCCTCTTCTGTCTACTTGGCTTTACCATGGTTTTTGTTTTGTTTTAAGGTGCAAACATGTCTTTTTAAGATGATTTGCCTGTTTTTCTAAGTATATTCACTATATAGAATCATAGAATCGTGAAGGTTGGAAAAGACCCCTAAGATCACTAAGCCCAACCATCAAGCCATCACCACCATGCCCACTAACCATGTCCCTAAGTGTCTTTAAAATGATTTTCAAACACTAAGCAAACTAAAAGCTACACATAGATAAAACTATCCAATGCAAGTTTTTAAATCCCCAAACTCAAGAGTTGGTATGAAGGCTTACCAGTGTATTTGAAGAATTGTATTCCTCTGCCAACTTATCTGAAAGAAAAAGATACTAATGTAGTTATAAATGAGTTGTAAACACAGCAGTACTAAGGAGAGGAGATAGGGACAAGCTCCCTTTGGAAGGGACAGGAAAAACGGCTCCTCTTTTCTTAGAGGCTTTCAGAAACCTTCTGCACCCTATAGCAAGTCTGAAAATGGCTGTCTCTAGTCTCTCATGACCACCCTAGACTTCACTCATTGTCCTGGGATCATGGCTTGCAGCACCTCTCAGGAGAATTAGCCCAGAAGCAGAATTATTGATTTCAAATCCAATAAAGCTTAAGAGAAGAGGTAGCTGTATTTCAACGTCTATGCTTATTTTTGTTGTTGTTGTTGTTCTCCTAGAGGGATCTATAGGTTGGACCTCATTCAGGGTCCTTGCACCTGAAGGTCCTTTAGTGGAGGAAGTAAAGTGCAAAGGAACTCCCTAGACTAAGGGAGCAGGGGGTACAAAATTCTACAGGCAAATGCAGAAACCTCAAATCTCTGCTGCAGGAAGGTGGAATTTCCCAGAGCAACACCTGGGAATGTATGCTGTCATCCATCCACATACACAAGGTGCTTTCAGTGGACTTAGAAAATCTTCCAGTGCTAAATCACCAGCAGAGGCACTACAGCTAGCCCGAGACCTGCAAGGTACTCAGGTTCAGCCATCAAAATGTCCTGCAACAGCAAACAAGGATCCCACTGGTGGGCTTCTTGTTTAGCTATCCAAGTACATATGGGGAAGATTTGTGCTTTTATTCCTGCCTGGAGTCTTACTGAGTAATACCAATTCTGATGACATGGCAATATTCCTTTTAAAGAACCAAAGCAGCTTTGATTTATGGAAGAATCGTGCTAGCAGTTATCAAGCACCTAGCAGAAGAGGAGTACTTCTCAATTACAGCATACAGGAATGGAAAAACCCTCACTCCAGCACATATGAAGCAACATCCATACCCAGCCAAAAACTGAAGGTGCGGTAAAATTTATGTGTTCTCTCCAGAGATTTTCACCACTGGGAAGCCAACACCAACACTGCCTCCCAGATGTGAGCTGTATGCTTTGGAAAACCTACTGGTTTGGAATTTACCCAGTTCACTGACGTCCTCTTTTACAAATACGTCAGGAATTAACAAAATTAACAGAACAGTATTTTTCAAAGGAAGAAGGGTGCCCAAGCAGACACTGAAAAGACAGATCTACTCACAGATTAAACAAAAGAAATCCCCATGTCCAACGACTAACAGAAAGCTGGACAAAACAGCCATATACGTACCTGTGAAACTCATGTACTTCTGGCTGCTGGAGGTCTTCTTGGAGTTGTAAAACTCCAGTACATCCAGCACTGCCTGGGGGTTCTTCTTCTGCTCTAACTTGGTGATGTTGGAAGTCTGTAGTAAGCGTGCCCATTGCTCTGGCATTCCCTGTGGGGAGATGTACCACATTAGCCCACAGATGACCTAGTGTGGTTCACATTACACACACACACAGTTCTATCATTCTTCTTCTGGGGTTACTTCATACTGCAAAGGAAGTGGGGATAAATGAAGAAGAGGGGGGCTGGAGTTAGATCATCTCTGAGGTCCCTTCCAACCCACTCCCCTCTGTGATTCCATGACATAGCCACTGTCTGGGTCAGAAGTCAGAATCACAGCATGGTTAAGGTTGGAAGGCACCTCTGGTCCCTCCCAGCTCCAGCAAGGACACTACCCAGAGCAGGATGTCCAGCATCGTGTCCAAATGGCTTTTGGAGATCCCCAAGGAGCAGCCCCCAGCCCCTCTCTGGCCCCTTTGCCAGTGCTTAATCATCATGTTCCAGTACCCGATTGTCATGTCTTTCTTACATGGACAGATCAATGCCACTCAGTTCACAGAGATCCTTTGAAGATCAAAACTCAAATGATAGAAAGGATCAGACCTAATGCTGCTGCTCAGGAAGAGTCTCAAACAAGAAAATCTTTATACGAACATACACATGTTGACGTGTACTCAAGAAAGACTAGAGAAGTAACATAACTGTACACCATCTAGCACAATGGACATGCAACAACACTCATTTGGGCCCTCTTGTAGCACTAGTTCTCAGGTAATAGGGGTATGGTGTATATTGTCATCAGAGCTGGGACAGCAGAGATGTTAACCTAGCACGCAGAGCTCATAGTTTCATTACAGGGACACAGTTTCAATCATAAAATAAATACATTCAGAGTACAATGCGGCTTGCAACTTTCAGCACCAGCAAGGACAACTGCTGGTGTAGATGAAGTGGCAAGTGACTGGGGTACTCTACTGATAAAGGTAATGCCCCACTGGTACATTAACCTGGGCAAGTCTAGAAGCTGACATGCAAAATACATCTGTACACACAATTCAGGCTAGGAGAGCAAAGTGTCTTAAAAAGAAATAAGCACGGATAAAACCATCTTGCTTGTGA
Source organism: Numida meleagris (assembly GCF_002078875.1). Classification (NCBI taxonomy): domain Eukaryota; kingdom Metazoa; phylum Chordata; class Aves; order Galliformes; family Numididae; genus Numida; species Numida meleagris. Next base: position 191,068,148 of record NC_034409.1, on the reverse strand, counting down.
ACAACTGCTGTTATTAAACTAACTCACAATCAAATTAAGAGGAACAACATGATGAAATACAACTCTGTCTCCCTACTATTTTGCATATGTCAATTAAATAATGCATAGAAATATCTGCTATTCAGCCTTAGGACAGCACATGCACATTCTGGCACAAATAGGTATGCACAGTTGTGTGTGTCCTCAAGCAAAACCCTGAGATCCATTTAGAGGACACAGACTATGCTGTAGAACTAATACAGCTCTAGAAGAGGAATGAGGGGAGATATACCAAGTTTTGCTGTCCACATCAGCCGAAAAACAGCAACGGAAAAGTCTGCGGGCAGCCTGGGCTCCTGGGATGTGCCAAGCTTGACAAGCAATCTCTCAGCAGGAATTAGTGGGCTGCCTCTACAGATGTAGATCAAACTAGATGATGGTAATAGCCTTTCCAGCATTACCATATAAAAGATTAATAGGTCCTGGCTCCTCCCAGCAATATGCCAAACCACACCGTTCTCTTTTCCTACAAATCACTTACTGTGAATTCTCCAGTGACCGCATCAAATCCCACATGAATCGTGTGTTCGAAGTCAGAAGGGAGGGAGATCTCCGGCCGCTCCTTCTCTTTCTTTTTATTGGCTAGAAGAGACAACAACAAAAATATCCACCAGTCCTTCAAGAATTAAGACCTCCCGACAGCTTCCAATTTTACCTAAGCATCCACAGCTTTTGTAGTAGATTTCAGTCTGAGGCAGAATTGCAAGTCACAAAACATCATTAACTAGCGGATACTGTAAAGGGGCAATAAAGATCAGAGTCCTGTAACACACGACAACAGATTTTAACCAATATTTAACATATTTTGGATACGTTAAACATCAGCCAGTAGGGCTGGACACATAGCACAAGGGCTATTTACTTAAAATATCCACTCAAACCTATGTACATCAGAATCAAAAGCACTGTAGTGGCAATAGCTGGAAACCATGCGGTTTTGGATATATTTTTTTATTCATTGTTTTTAAGAACACATTAAAGGATTACATTTTTTTAAAAATGCTATTAAACATACTCACTTCTCATATTAGGGAAAAAATACTGCTTATAAATTGCTTATTTCAACCTACAGCATCGAAGCAGAGTTTACAAAAAAAAAACCAAGTATACTGAGTGTATTTCTACGTAATCTTATACAAGGAAAACCATTTTTTACTTCCCTCCTAGAAAATGTACTAAATGTGGTTTTAATAACAAGCCTTGTGCACACAGCAGGAAGATAGCAGAATCTGGCAGGTGAGGAGCAGAACTCATGAAGAAACAGGAAAGAAAATAAACCAAAGCAGATGCACTCCACAAATTTTAAAGTTAGGGCTTCAAACAAGATTATCATTATGTCTCGGATTAAGTTCATCCATACTCATGACATACTAAAGACTCCACCTTTCCTTTAATATTTACTATATTCAAGAAATTGAGATCAGTTTAAAGAAGAACCACGTTCTACTCAGATTTGCCACTGCTTGTAGTTATAAATAAAGCAGAGCCAGGAGAAGGTGATTAAAGCTCTTGTGTTTCCCAGCTGCTACCTTCTGGATCTAAAGCCAGAGATAATTTGTTTTGTGGCTGACATTCCACAGTGCGCTTTTGGCAATACAAATGCCAAACCTCAAGCATTTCAGAAGCCTCGGAGGCTGATGCTCAGTATTGCCATTATTTAAGACACTGCTGGAGGTTAGCTGTGAGGAGACCATCACGGCTTCCCTCAAAGGACTAACGCCTGTTTTCTCCAGTGCTCAGGCGCTGCTGCACAGAGTAATTCTGGAGAAAGAAAAGGATCAGATGCTCAGCTTGGGACGTGGAGAAGGAGCAGTTTCCCATCACTCTTTCAAACAAAGGGGATGGGGGAAGCTGAATGACAAGAGCGACAGCTGCCAACGGGAACATGGTCTGATAGTGATAGGACAATGGGGGATGGTTTTAAACTAAAACAGGAGAAATTTAGGTTAGATGTTAAGAGGAAATTCTTTACTCAGAGGGTGGTGAGGCCCTGGCACAGGCTGCCCAGAGAGCTCTGGGTGCCCCATCCCTGGAAGCGCTCAAGGCCAGGCTGGATGGGGCCTGCGCAGCCTGAGCTGCTGGGCAACCAGCCCACAGCAGAGTTTGGAACTGGTTGATCTTTGAGGTCCTTTCCAGCCCAATCCATTCTATGATTCTGTGAGTCTATGAATGTAGAGAGAAAGCTGAAATGCCGGAGGAGCCATCACAGAGGTGGAAGCTAGGAGCCAGAAGCAGCTGCTTGTTAGCAGATGGTGAGCATCTGCAACATGGAGGCCTGCCAGAGAAGGACCAAGCAGCTGCATCCAGCAGGTATACAGAAGATGCTGCATGCACAAGGAACAGATAGAAAACAAGAGAAAAAGAGATGTGGAGAGAGCCAACTGCAGCACCATGTTCTGTAGTCCATTGCTCCAAGCCAGATGAATTGTCAGCTGCAGCCCAGAAGTCTGGAACACGGGGGAGGAGGAAGAGGGCAACAGTAGCAGTACCACTGTGCAGGAGTGCTGCATGGGAAATCACAGAACCAGGGAATATTGCAAGTTGGAGGCCACGAGGCCTCTCCTCAGCCTCCTCTTCTCTGGGTGAAACAAACCAATGCCTGAATGAGCTTCAGGTACAAAGATATGTGAAAGGGGTATTGCTGGGAGCGGAATAAACCCCCCATGATTCAGGAGAAGACAGTCAGAGACCTACTACTACACCTGGACTGCCACAAGTCCATGGGGCTGGACGAGATCCATCTGAGAGTACTGAGGGAGCTAGCAGAGGTGATAGCCAAGCTGCTTTCCATCATCTATCGGCGTTCCTGCTCAACTGGAGAGGTCCCAGAAGACTGGAGACTTGCCAATGTGACTCCCATTACAAGAAGGGTCGTAAGGAGGATCCGGGGAACTACAGGCCTGTCAGCCTGACCTCGGTGCCAGGGAAGGTTATGGAGCAGATTGTCCTGAGGGAGATCACGTGGCATTTGCAGGACAACCGGGGGATCAGGCCCAGCCAGCATGGGTTTGTGAAGGGCAGGTGCTGCTTGACCAACCTGATCTCCTATGATCAAATGACCCGTCTGGTGGATGAGGGAAAGGCTGTTGATGTGGTCTACCTAGACTTCAGCAAAGCCTTTGACACTGTCTCCCACAGTATTCTCCTGGAGAAACTGGCAGCCCGTGGCTTGGACAGGTACACTCTGTGCTGGGTAAGGAGCTGGCTGGAGGGCCAGGCCCAGAAAGTGGTGGTGAATGGAGTTAAATCCAGCTGGCGACCGGTCATGAGCGGTGTTCCCCACGGGGCGGTGCTGGGGCCTGTCCTCTTCAATATCTTTATTGATGACCTGGATGAGGGCATTGAGAGCACTCTCAGGAAGTTTGCAGACAACACCAAGCTGGCAGGAAGTGTCAATCTGCCTGGGGGTAGAGAGGCCCTACAGAGAGATCTGGACAGGCTGGATCTCTGGGCTGAAGCCAATGGGATGAAATTCAACAAGACCAAGTGCCAGGTCCTGCACTTTGGCCGCAACAACCCCAGGCAACGCTACAGGCTTGGGGCAGAGTGGCTGGATGGTTGTGTGGAGGAAACAGACCTGGGGGTATTGGTTGACGCTCGGCTGAGCATGAGCCAGCAGTGTGACCAGGTAGCCAAGAAGGCCAATGGCATCCTGGCTTGGATCAGAAATAGCGTTGCCAGTAGGAGTAGGGAAATCATTGTCCCTCCGTACTCAGTGCTGGTGAGGCCCCACCTCAAGTACTGTGTTCGGTTTTGGGCCCCTCTCTGCAAGAAAGACATGGAGGCCCTGGAGCGTCTTCAGAGAAGGGCGACAAAGCTGGTGAGGGGTCTGGAGCACAGGCCTTATGAGGAGCGGCTGAGGGAGCTGGGATTGTTCAGTCTGGAGAAGACGAGGCTCAGGGGAGTCCTTATCTCTCTCTATAACTACCTGAAGGGAGGTTGTGGTGAGCTGGGGGTCGGCCTCTTCTCTCTTGTAACTAGTGACAGGACGAGGGGGAATGGCTTCAAGGTGCACCAGGGGAGATTCACGCTGGACATTAGGAAATACTACTTTTCTGAAAGAGTGGTCAGGCACTGGAATGGGCTGCCCAGGGAGGTGGTTGAGTCACCGCCCCTGGAGGTGTTCAAGAAACATTTAGATATAGCGTTGAGAGACATGTTTTAGTGGGGTTATTGGTGGTAGGTGGATGGTTGTACTGGATGATCTTGTAGGTCTTTTCCAACCTAGCTCATTCTATGATTCTACACACAGTTTTGGTAGGTCTGACTAAATAACATAAAGGCCTCTGTCACATCAGTAATTCAGGTTTCTGTTCATATTTGGCACACAGGTAGAAAGATCAAGTGTGGGCCTACACTGGAATACAGAAAAATCATGAAAGAATCACAGAATGGATTGGGTTGGAGGGGACATTAAAGCCCACCCAGTCCCAACTCCTGCCATGGGCTGGCTGCCCCCCACCATCTCAGACTGCTCAGGGCCTCACCCAGCCTGGCCTTGACCATCTCCAGGGATGGGGCACCCACAGCTCTCTGGGTAGCAGTGCCAGGGCCTCACCACCCTCTGAGTAGGGAATATCCTCCTAATATTTAATCTGTATCTCTCTTGTTTTAGTTTAAAACCATTTCCTCTTGTCCTATAAGACCATGTTATAAGTCTGTTGTCCTCCTGTTTATAAGCTCCCTTTAAGTACTGCAAGGCTTCAATGAGGTCTCCCCAGAGCTTTCTCTTCTCCAGGCTGAAAAAGGAAGTCAGCTTTCTGCCTTTAAGTAGTTTTCATACTCCTGCAGCAGTTAATGCTCTCCCCACAACCTTACAGTTTCTTGCAACCACTTCCTACAGATTCTCAACCGTCCGCATTTTTCCTGACTCTCAATAACTCTTTGAGACAGCTTCACAAACTCTTGCTACAATCACTTTGCCTTAGCTATAATGCAACAGCAGGTGAAACCATAAACGTTTTCTTGTACACTTTAGTATATCTTCCTGAATGCCACTTCCAGGGTTTTGTAGTGCCCATATTGAATTAAAGCCTCATGTAAATACACATTAAGGTGGCACATGAATTGAGAGGCATTCTTCCAGGATTCCCAGAAGACAATGCATTTCACAAGTTCTTGCTCCAAAATCTAACAGACCTACAAGCCTAAATGCATTCAAACATTAACAATCGCTTTTTGTGGTAGAGGTGTATATCACGGTAGGAGGCATGTAACAAAAAAGAATTAAAGAGATGGGCTCTCAATCTTGCTGAACATGTAATCCCCACCTACAGTGATCATGTTATCCCTGCAGTGAGTCAAAAAGCCCTGAAGAATCTTAAATAAAACAAGAAACTTATACTTGCTTAGCAAGGCCTACCTATCACTAAGTGCTTCATCCCCACAAACATCTTACCACCTCCTCATTCAAAGTCTCACACATTTGATGCTGTGAAAAGAGCTGACCACAGCCTTCCACCCTGGTGCTCTGACATGCTGGGCTGCAGCTAGAAAGCACAACATCCCACAGTAAAGAAAGCCCGTGGGCCCATCCTGAATGTCTTCTTCACTGGTAAACTTAAGGAAAGCATTCCCATCTCAGAGGCAAGATACCACACATTTGCAGCAGTGTAACCACTGTGGAAAGGGCTTGTAGGCACCATACACCATTACTTCGTGGTACCACCCTGGCACTTTGTGAATCAGCAGTAGAGATCAGCAAACATCAGCAGAGCAAAATGTGCCACATTCTCCTGGTTCGTACACCCCAAGAAGTTACTGAACCCAAAAAGACTTGAATGCTCACAACTCCTGCTGATAATACGAAATCATGGGAGCATGCATTTGGAGAGGTTCCATCCAGTATTGAAGTTGAGGGTTAAGCTGGGACAGAGGACATCAGAACTACAAATTACACCTTACACTTGCAGACAGAGCATGGCACTTCCAAAGCAGCCTGGCAAGGAGAGGTAGCTCAAGAGAAATGTGTGCACACACATGAGGGCATTTCGGGTTTTTGCAGGCACAAATCACTGGCTTCCCTGAGTTAGGATACAAAAGTCACAGAACACCCCAAATTACACTACTCCGAGTGTCCAGCCAAACCAGCAAACAACACTTGAGTTATTTCAGGCACAAACCAAACAGATTGTCTGAGCACCTGGGAACTTTACTAACAGTTAAGCAGCAGGAGGGAATTTGGTTGTCATCTGAGATTAGAAAAATCTTCCTAAGGTGAAAATCAACCAATCAGAAGTGGAGGTGATGGTGTTAAAGCTAGTTTTTGCTTGACAAGAATTAAAGGACAGAAGCAGTCGTTCTCATTTGGGCAGGTGCACTGCACCAGAAGGCTCTGCTGGGTTTGGCTAGGCAAAAATCTCTCATGTCTCGAAGCATCTGCCGTGTTGGCCAAACTTCAGTATATGCAGGCTTAAATTGGTACTAGTATCTCATTTACCTGAGCTGTTTATCAGTTCTCTTTTAAATTCTAAAGTGTTTAATGCTGTATTTATTTTCATCTTAAACATTTCAGGTTATTTCTTCGTTTTCTGCAACTGCTGAGCCTAGAGGTTTTAAAACACTCTTGAGTAACCTGACACCAAAATCTTACAGTTCTTTGGGATTAATACACATAATGGCAAGCTCTAACCAGTATCCTCCAAATGTTTAATAGAGTTCATGGGCTCCTGGGCTGCAGAATCAAAAATCAATGTCTATAAAACAATCCAAGTTCTCCCTGAACCTGTATCTCTGTTATTTAAATTAGCACTCCAATTAGACTTTGTTCTATAACAAAAAATCAAGGAGGCAGCTTCCTTCCTGAAGGTGAGCAAGTTGCAGGTACTTAGACTTTTAGATATCCAAGGTCCAGACACCACTGCAGTGCAGACTCTGATGTACTAGAAAGAGGAAGTCCAAAAAATAGGTAAGATATAAAAAAAAAGATACCATAGAGATTTTTTTTCTTATATCACTTTAAGATTCATGAGAGAGTTTTGAAATTATCTGGATCGTTAAAATTTAGAATTTCAATTCACAGCTTATATCTCTATTTCCATCTGTTACAGCGCCTGTAACGGGAGAAAATTCCTTCCGTTCACAAGAAACGTGCAAGAATTTGCAGTGAGAAATTATTTGTAACAGCAAGCAGACAATGCCTGAGTCAAAATCTAGAAAAAATGAGAAATTACACCTCTGAGTGTAAGCTTGTCACAGCAGACCATGCAGCAACACACGACAGTCCTGGCAGGAAATGGACTGTTACTCATGCTTTACACAAATTACTTGCTGCAACAAGAAACAGGCAAAAAGCTTCCCCTTCCCCACCAAAGGAACTGCCAATTACAGTTTTAACTGATCAGCTTGTAACTAGGAACAGCGTTTATATGATTTTCAACATCATTAAGGATAAGTCAGGCTAGGAGCTGGCAGAGCTAGTCCTACCTTTCAGGGATGCTGTTCTCATAATTAAAGGGGGAAAAAAAAGCACAAAAACAGATTAAGGATAGATTAACTGTGGCAGAATTAATCATTAGGAAAAGAAAACAGAACTACAGCCAGCGTCTCATATACCCCAAAATGATCATGACAGCTGAGCAAGGAATGAACATGAGCCATATTCTAAACCAACATTAAGCAACACTCATCCAGAGCAAAACTGAGACATGAAGTTTATAAGACAAGACACAATACTGTACTTTTATCTCCTGGTAAAATAGATCGGTAAAATCGGTCCCTCTTCTTCTTTTCTTCTGGGTTGGGAGGCAAAGGTTTTGAGCCATGGTTTAAAGTCCCAGTGTCTTTGCTTCCTGATCCAATCATGGTGCTGGTGTTTCTCATCGGAGGAGCAGGTGGTTTGTCTTCTGTTTCAACTCCATTGTTGGACATCTTCAGATGTAGAGGATGTTACTAGCAAAAGAGGAAGAAAAGAAGTACGAAGCTTTGTGGTTTGTTGGGTTAGTATTTTTTTTTTTTTGTAAATTAGAACCACATGCTATCAAATAAACCACACACAGGTATTTTCAGACAAACCTGCAGGCTTACACCAACACAAAGTGTCAGCACAAATTCCACTTAAGATCCAAATCGTTTCTATTAAGATTATATTCAAGAGTTTCAGTTACTGACTATCACAAAAAGCTTGCCGCAGGGTACAGCCAGATCTCAAGTATACCACGAAGCAGAAGTGTACGGTGAGGGTGGGCAGGAAGAGCAGTAAATCATAGAATCATAGAATGGCCTGGGTTGAAAAGGACCATAATGATCATCTAGTTTCAACCCCTCTGCTGAGTGCAGGGTTGCCAACCACTAGACCAGGCTGCCCAGAGCCACGTCCAGTCTGGCCTTGAATGCCTGCAGGGACGGGGCATCCACAACCTCTCTGGGCAACCTGTTCCAGTGCCTCACCACCCTCTGTGTGTAAAAACTTTCTCCTAATATCTAACCTACATCTCCCCTGTCTCAGTTTAAAACCATTCCCCCTTGTCCTATCGCTATCTACTCTCAAAAACAATCAATCCCCCTCCTGTTTATACGCTCCCTTCAAGTATTGGAAGGCCACAGTGAGGTCTCCCCAGAGTCTTCTTTTCTCCAAGCTAAACAAGCCCATTTCCCTCAACCTTTCCTCATAGGAGAGGTGCTCCAGCCTCTGATCATCTTGGTGGCCTCCTCTGGACTTGTTCCAAGAGCTCTGTGTCTTTCCTGTACTGGGGGCCCCAGGCCTGGATGCAGTACTCCAGATGGGGCCAGATATAACTAAATACCAGGCAGCAATGAGCAGGGATACCTGACAGCAGACAAGATAATCATACAATCATGGAGACTGGAAAAGACTAAGATCATCAAGTCCAACTGTCAACCCATCCCCACCATGCCCACTGACCATGTCCCTCAGTGCCACATCTCCACGGCTCTTGAACACCTTCAGGAACAGTGACTCCACCACTTTCCCAGGCACCCTGTGCCAATGCTTGATCACTTTTTCAGAAATGCTTTCTTCCTAATAAGACCGCTCTGACCCATTCCAGCTCTGCCAAAATCTGCGTCAATAGGTTTGCATCAGCCTCCAGCACAGGCACTAACATGATGCACAGGGACTGAAGTTTGCCATCAAAGAAATTGGATGCAGCCACTGAGGCTCCACCACTGAAAATCCGCCGAAATGCTCCAGAGGGAGATGGGCAGAAAGCAGCACAGCTGCATGGCTGCCACCTCCACGTCAAGACCTGCAGTGCTTGCTGGGCCCTGGCCTTTCTGCCATAGCAGCACACTCGAAGCACAAATCGGACAGCCAGAACGTTGATCCTCAACATACACGTTAATCCGTAAGTAAATAAACCCTGCTGTGAGGATTTAAAGACGGAAGCTTGTGAACTGGGTAACAGATTATTCTGCAACAACTAGCTTGTTCCACCCAAATGAGATCAGCACGACTTCAGAAGCAGTCCGGCTGCAGAGGGATCCTTCCAGAGACTGAAATTCGCTTGCATTATGCTCTCAACAGAAAGCTGGGAGTTAACCAAAGGATGAAGACCAAAGGAGGAACAATTTTGTTTGGGTGGGAAAGCAGTTCAACAGCTTTCTGAATTTCACAAGCAATAGGTGAAGATGTTTCACTTGGGGAGAATTATGTGGCAGTGAAAAGCAAGAATTGGTTTGCTCTCTGCAAGCAAGAAGTCAGCTTACAAAGTCTGCTGGCACCCAGGGAGTTGCTTTTCCATAGGATGGACTCGGAGGAACTGCACTGAAGTGCATTTTAATACCCTGGGTCACACTTCAAACAGATCCCACAACCACACTAAGGTCCTCTTCAAAGACTTTTTTAGTCCAACTAATGATGCTGGACCCAGAGCATGCTTTACTCCATTTTCCCTCTGCTGCATGGAGTCAAAAAAAGCAAATGCTGACCACTGAAGGCACTCACTAGCAACAAGCTAGACCTTGCTGAAAGCAGTGGTTCCCTGGCTATTGCCTGCCAAGCCACAGTTGGTCTCCAGATCCATCTACATCTGTTTGTTTCATGGTTTCTTCACATGTGTACTTAAGCAGGAGGGCTGGCAGGGCTGCACAGACCATAAGGCTTTGGACAAGGGTTTGGACAAGCTTTCATATACAGAATTTTAAGTTTGATGCCATGCTTGCTTCCTCCTAACTAAACTACGCAATGGTATTTTAAATTACAGACTAGTACATGGGGTATTTATTTTAATGGTGGGACAGTTTGGGCATTTGGGAGGGGGTGGGGGAAATGAGTTGTGCACTTGCCTGGGTGTGCAATGACACGTGTGCCATGTGTGTCTCCCACTGCTTGTGCTTCAGACTCATGTCATTTTCCAGTGTGTAAACTTAGCAGAAGTAACAGCAGGACCGACAGCAGTGAAGTAGAGCAAATGACTTCCTCTCCATCTAAGCAGGGGGGAAAAGAATTCTAACCTTAAACTCAACTGACTCAACTGGCAAGTTTGGCAGCCACTGTCGCTCACATACTTTGTGCAACACAAAGACATTGAGGACTCATTGACAGGCTTTGCACATTGCAATGTCAACACCACTGACACTGAACTGGCACTACTAAAGAACTTGAAAAGACAGAAGCAGAAGTGCCATGTAAGACCTGCATTCTGCACTTATTTGACCAGTGGAAAGCAAATTGCTGCATGGATGCTAGGAATATGTTGCCACTGGGTAAAGTGAATGTTAACAGCTCTGTACTTGCCAAATGATCCTCTCCTTCCTTGCAACTGCTGCAACACTGATTATCCCCAGAGGGGCTTGCATAAAGCAGCATCCAAGAATTTTACTAGCAGCCAAAATTCCAACAGTTCCTCTCCCGTTGAGAGGTAAGGAGGTGGGAATGGGATTCCTGTAGTGGGAAATGGATGCAAAACCAGGCAGAGGGATGGGAGAAGGAAGGGAAGAGAACAGCAAGAGGCTCCAGGCTGAAGGAAAAGAAATGAGAAGAGGAGGAAAATCCCACAGATAATTGGCAGAGGTTGGTGTAGTAGTGGGGGAAGGTAAAAGAGAATGTAAGCAAAATAAGACCATGAAAACCTATGAAAAACCTTTTGACGTCAAGCATCTTCATTCCCAGCTGCATCAGTGCAAAACACCATGGAAATCTGCTTCCATTTTCTTTAGTGTAAGAGAGCTTTTCAAAACCCCCCAGTCAGGAAGGACAGGGTACAAGCGAATTCCTGTTTCACCGCAGGGCTGGAAACACCGGCAGTAAAAGCTCTTGTTTATGTTCCACTATTCCCCGAAAGAGAAACTAACTACTGAGAAGTTACATATTTTACAACAAACAATGCGTGTTTATATGTATTTGATAACTGCAGCTTTCACAAGGACAAAGCCTACAGCACAGCCTCTCCTTCTTTCTCCATCGCTCAAGTCCCCAAATCCCTCTTGCAATCCAACTCTTATGTGTTACAAGCGATATTTAATCTGCTTGGAGACCAAAGGTGGGAGAAATTCTTCAACCCACTAAATTAAGAGATTGGTTCTGCAGCAGTTAGTCCTTGCAATAAGGACTACCATTCCCCAAATAGGCTTTTCCCACAACATATTTACAAGAAAAGAAAACAAGAATCTGCTTACAGGAGTCATCCCACTGAAATACTTAAACATGGTGTACCCCCTGAGACAACATTGCTCTGTTTTAAACTCCTGTGAGCTTCAAAGTTTTTGGATGAAGCTCTGCCCTGGCAGGACCACATCTATCTCAAGGCCTTGCAGCAGCAATGTGGCTACAGAGGCAGCCCTCACTGTAGCCTGGTTGACTGTGCAAATTCTTTCCTCCCTAGAATAATCTCCTTGTAAGCAGAATTTAAGCAACCTCCCCTGTGTAGAGGCTCTGCTAAAATTCAGAGCAGCAGGCAATTGCTTCAGCCGTTGGCGTAACCTTAGAGCTGAAGTGAGTCACTGCTCCACACCATCCATCCCAACAGGAATGCAAAGCATCACCAGGCTGAGCTTCCTTCCCTCTCCACACCAGCGTGACTGCGCTGCTCATGCTGAACTCCTAGAGAAATCCATCTTATGTTTCAGCAGCAGGACTATAAACCAACAGTGGAAGCAGTTACACAGCACGTGAACTTTTCAACTGCCGTTAAGACGAGGGAGCACATTGTAGATGCAGACACCATTATTCTCTACGGCTATATATTAAAATAGCTGCACTCAGAGCAAGCCAGACACCACTAGGAAGGCATAGTCTAGGACTATGATTTCTGCAGCCATTCCAGAGTACTGAAAGTCAGAAGCCCAGGTTGTTTCAGCACCCATGAAAACAAAAGTTTTATACATACTGCAAACTATGAGTCAAGATAGAGAATCATAGAATCATTATGGTTGCAAAATCATAGAATCATAGAATTAGCTAGGTTGGAAAAGACCTACAAGATCATCCAGTCCAACCATCCACCTACCACCAATAACTCCACTAGACCATGTCTCTCAATGCTATATCTAAATGTTTCTTGAACACAAAAGATCACTAAGATCATCTAGTCCAACCATCAACCCATCACCACCATGCTCACTAAATCATGTCTCTAAAAAGGATTGTGGAGGAAAAGGATCTGGGGGTGTTAGCCAACCGGCAGCTGAACATGAGCCAAGAGCATGGTGGGTGGCCAGGAAGGTCACTGGCATCCAGGCTTGTATCAGAAGTTATGGTGGCCTCCAGGCACACTCTTGTCCCTGTCCATCATCTTCTGAAGCCCATCAGATTGCCCCAGTCTCAACAGAGCCAAACAGCAAACCTGACAAAGCCTTCTCACGCATCTACGGAACATTTCTGCATCTGGGAAGAATGGACAGACTGTGTGCAAGGAGGCAAATGACTGAGGAAACTGCTCTGCAGCTCAAGACAGGACACACGGTGTTATCGGGACAGAAGAAACATCCAAGGTGCCAACAGTGGCAGTCAAAGAGTGTGCAGATGTGTGCATATCTGAGCAGGTCTGCTGATCAGCATTAAGCAGATATGGCTCAAAATCCTTTACTTTCTGCCTCTTTTGTACAGTAACAGTCATAGGCTCTCCAGTTCATCTTGCAGAGTGGGACCTCGACACATGTGGAGCCCTCCGGCACTACTGTATTTAAGACACATACATGAAAATGAAAAATGAGAGCAAAGACCCTTCACTTGTGCCATGTTTTGTCTCTGGTAAACAAGCTCATTTCAAACCTAATCTAGCTGTAGGTGTCTCTGCTGCAGGGGAGTTGGACTAGATGACCTTTATGGGTCATTTCCAACTCAAGTGATTCTATAACTCTATGAAACCTGATGCTCCACGGTGAACTGTAAGTTTCTATTGAGCTGGTTGTGTTTTCTTTGCATTCCTTGAGCAAGACAGGCAAATAACTGATTGCTAAAGCAGTAAGTAATTAAACAAAAAAATCACGAGAGTTGAAAACCTACGCTACAGTAGATGCAATAAAGATAACTGTCCAACGCATACTAATTGCTAGAGTGAACACAAAAATTCATAAAACGGCCATCTATAATTCATGCAGTCTGGCAAGACAGTAGCTGTAAGTTACTCACTACAACTTACAGATGAATTAACGATATGAAAAGAGAGGGGGAAGGAGGATGCTGAGCAACTGTTTTTCTAGCTCTGCCTACTACCAGAAGGAAACCTCACATTATTCCAAAATGCTGCTTTCCTGTTGTTGCCAGGGTGAGGAAAGACCACACGTGAGCATCGTGATCACAGAAAAGGCAGGAGGAGACTTTACTTTAAATTGAGATTATCCTAATCAGAACCAGCATTTTACCTCTGCATCAGCATCCCTGTATCCTTTCACCTCCAGGCTGGACACTGCCTGTGAGCACGCAGTTAAAATCTCCTTCCTCCTTGCACTGCTCAAAAAAGCCAGGGCCAGCGCCTGCTTTGTTCAAACACATTGCAAGCAGCAGAGATTCTCTCCCCGTGTGTCATCCTTTCATCCAAATCCCAGCAGAAAATTAACTGTGCAGTTTACCAGCTGGGTTTCGACACAGGCTGAAAAGGTATTCATTCAGTTTTTCCTTATTAATTGCATGGGACTAAGCTGCAGTCTCAAGCACAGTCTTGCACTGAAAGGAAAGCACCCCGTGCATGTTCCACCTGGAATAGAGGCAGGACAAGTGTCCACATCCACGACCAGACAGTGGATGGGATCTAGGACAAAGCAGGGCAGCAGCAATACTCATGTCCCAGGGGAAGACAAGCTGATGGTCACATTTAGAGATGAATTAAAACAAAAACCAGTAACCGTAGCATCTAGCTGGCTCCCCAGCCAGTTATACTGCATATCTCAGTGTTCTGCGAGTGCACCAATTAAACAAAAAAGTCAAGGGCCACTGATGCATCAGCCCAGAGCCAACATTTACCAGTGAATTATTCCCATGTAAGGAGAAAAACAGCTTTCTGTAAAGTTCTAATAAACAGCTAGGAGACAACTTTGTTTATTCATGTTTTAAAAAGTCACCTGTTAAGAGCCCTGCAGTTGCTGCCAGCACCTAAAGACACAGATGAAATCACTAAATTAAACGAAGCAATAATTAAATTACTAAAAGAAATCTATACATTTAAAAGGGAGTGTATCCACTGCTGCAACCAGAGAGGGTGGGGGTGACGGTGAGGAGGGGCTGGGGGACAGACTCTCATGGCTGAGGGCCAGCTACTGGTTGCAGCCTTGATGCCCTGCCAGCATCATTTCCACAGTGCCAGACATAAAGGATAATTGACCAGTTACAACTCAACAGGAATGCTGGAGGCCTGGAATTTTAAAAGGCAAAAGACAGGAGGGTCCCTTTAAAAGATACTCTTTAATGCAAGTCCATTTATTTGGGCTAAATAAAAGCACTGCTGGTGGGATTCCCCAGCCTGTATTTTGCAGAAGAACCTGATCCACTGAGGGTGCTGCTTCTTGGTAGGAGAACTGCAAAATTTCTTCCTGGGCAGACATAGATGCCAGCTCACCATACCACACAGATACACTTCTAAGGAAGAACTGACTAATTATAACTGCTCGATTCCTAGCAACAGAGCAGAGTTCTCCTTTCCCTCAAGGAAGCTTCTTCTCATTTTAAATAACCAAGGTGCAGCTTTCACCAGGCTCCATGGTGTGGGCCCATGCATGGCTTCTGTTACAGCAAAACCCTTCAGGTGTCTGGGTTACTAACATCAAGACAGGTCAATCCTTTCCCACTGCATTAGGCTCAAATCCAACACTGCAGAGAGGCAATGCCAGCTTGAATTGCTGTGTTTCAACTCAGCTTTGGTTCTTTCATGAATAATTGGCAGTGGCAAACACGAACCATTGCACAAACAATGCCAGCTATGCCCAAATATTTTCAATACACAATGAATTCACCTTACTTGGGCCCAAGTCAAGTAGCTCAAGCTACAAGGGATGCCAGAGGGGACAGCAGAGAGCAGTTAGAGCTGTTCCCATCCCTGCTCATTTTGACCAAGTTCTTATCCCACTCTAACAGCACGTTTCATAGAACAGCTTGGGTTGGAAAGCCCATCTGGTCCTGCTCTGATCTGGTTGCCCCCCACCAACTCAGGCTGCCCAGGACCCCCATTCCAGCCTGGCCTTGGGCACCTCCAGGAATGGGGCACCCACAGCTTCTCTGGGCAGCCTGTGCCAGGGCCTCACCACACTCTGAGTAAAGAATTTCCTCCTAAAACACCCCAAGAGAAATAAATTGCATCCATATTTAAAATGAAAAAAAAAAAAAAAAACACCCAAGTTGAGACAGAAGGAACCAAGAGTATCATTTTTTAAGGAGTTCTCAGCCCACATATCATCCCTATTATTTCCTCACCTCCAGAAATGTGCCTCCCCTTCCCAGCTACATGCCTGAACAAGCAGTGCTGCTGGGGCAGATGTCGGCACAGGCTCCTTTTCCCAGCCTTTCCCCTGGCTCCAGTTCAATCCGAGCTCAAAGCACAGCAGAAGTCAAAGTAGCGACTGGAGTCAGAGCTTGCTAAGCAGGGTGGGGAAAATAAAGGCCTTTTATATTAAAGTATACCAAAAGCCCACATAAGCAGGTTTCCTGAAGGAAATCTGAGTTCCGGAGGAAATGACTAGATGCATCATAAAGAAAATATATTAAAACATGCAGTAAAACGCACCACCACTGCTCTCTGCCTAAGTTACTTGGCTCTAAGTCCAAACAGCAAAGGCACTGAAAGCAAGCAAATCACAAATCCTTTTTTTTCTGTTCAAACATTTCCAATCCGGAAGATGAACCCAGAATTAAGCCCCACTACCCCCTAATGTGGAACTGTACAATGGGGTTACATCCCACCTCCAGCGTAGCTCAAATGGAAATTTCCCTTTCTACACCTCTAGCCAAATTGGAAAGGCTGCTTTTAAGCTGAATCATAGAATCCTTGAGACTGCTATGATCCCCGAGTGCATCACCACTCTTTCGGAGAAGAAATTGTTCCTAATATCCAACTTGAACCTCCCCTTGCACAACTTGAGGCCATTTCCTCTCATCCTATCCCTGTTACCTGGAAGAAGATGCCAACCCCCACCTCGCTACAACCTCCTAGGGAGCTGCAGAGAGCTGTGGTGGATGACAGATTCTCTTCTACAAGATTAGCAACCTCGCTGTAAAGGACAATTCTGATAGCTGGAGCTGAGCAGGCTTGCTCAATGGGGTTTGTCTAGCGTTAGACAGATGTTGTCTGTAAACCACAAAAATATACAACTCCACTGATCTATAAAAATTTCTAATAAGTACCTGCCTGAAGGAGTTGAAAGCAGATTTCAAAAGGTAAATAGCTCTATTGATCCTGAACATCTCATTTGGGTTTTGAACACACACACACATATTTGCAAAATCACAGCATGTATGCAGACGTCTTGTTGTAGAGATTTGTCATCTGCTATTTAGCAACAGGGGTGGGGGTAAGAAATAAGTGAGGAAACTACAACGTGGTCAGGTTGGGTCAGAAATATCCCACGTGCACACAGGGCACCACAGTCCAGTGGTCAGCAAAAAGCTACAGCATGCAAACTACAAAAAATATTCATGGACCTTTCCAAGATGAACTTTTCTGAGAAGAGAAACCCAGACAGAGACCTGCAAAGTGGAATCCAGTGTTCCAACAGTGCAACACATCCAACTGCTTTCTCAGTGGGAAACTACAGAGCAAGAAAACACCACCAGCCTCACTAGCTGGTGAAGCCGTCCAAGAGCCCCAGTTAGACAAAGGAGGAAATGCCACAACAGTTCAGTGCTAATTAGAAATGCAAACATTTATCATCAGTGTAGAGCTCACTGCTCTGTGTAGCCCCATTGTCTTCACTGCAGCTAATGACAGTAGGAAGCCCTGGGCTCAGTGGTGTTTATGTAACAGCCTGGCAAAGCTGTCACGTTCCCTTAATTGCTAGCCAGGATTTTCATACTGGCAGTGGTTTTCAATTACGTGAAATCACAGAAACTGCTTTGGTTTCACATTGCTCCTTTAAAGTTCTCGTCTGTCTTCAAAGTTGGAGAAAGAGGAAGAATGAATACTTTGCCCAAGATAAAGTGAACTCTGCATTGAGCACGTGGGTTTTGTTGACAAACTGATTTTAGAGACAAGGAAAATAAGCTGGAAGACCCATAACTGAAGGGCCTTACTTGGCATCAGAAGAGACCAACAATTCAAGAACTGCACATAAATTTGCTTCAAGTTTGTAATGTTTACTGTTTCTATTATGACACAGGTACTGCTCTAAAAGCAGTTCATTTAAAAGAGTAAGAAAGGTCTCAGGTAGCTTAGGGTTTCCACCTAGTTTCCTAATTTTCCTAATTTAGGAAAGAAATTCTTCTCAGAAGGAGTGGTGATGCACTGGCACAGGCTGCCCCGGGAGGTGGTGGGCTCGCTGTCCCTGGAGGTGCTCAAGAACCGTGGAGATGTGGCACTGAGGGACACGGTCAGTGGACATGGTGGGATGGGTTGGACTTGATGGTCTTAGTGGTATTTCCAACCTTAATGACTCTATGATTCTAAAGCATCAGCTGTATTTGTAATGATATATCATCTACCCAAATTTGGGATTGCAGGCAGTTTGTAATCCCACCACACACAAAAGGGTAGCGAGTACATTGTAGCAAGGTCTCACGCTCCTAGACTTCCTTACTTTCATCAAATGGACTGCAGAGCATCCACTAGCCCATTAAGAATCATCATCGTTTAATTTAATGAGCAGCAGTTTGTTTTTAGGAAGTACCATCAGGCCTTTTATCACATCATTTCCTCAGATCCCAACGGTACTTACTGTATGTAGGTAGAGAACAGAAAGCTCTATAGGTCTGGTGCAAGGATCTGCTGTTTCCACAATATATTACAGCAGAATACACATTAGCTCTCAGTTAAATAAAGCCATGAGCCAACTGAAGTATTTTTACTCCACTGAATAAAAGGAAATATAAGGACATCACTTATTACAGTAGCAGGCCCTTTTTAAGGCACCATATAACTGTAAGGAGTAGAACTTAATAAGAGGACCAGAAGGGGGATTGGAACTAAATGATCTTTGATGTTCCTTCAACTCCGGCCATTCTGTGATTCTGTGATAGCTTCTTTCTGGGGCATGGATCTTCCTATCCTACCTTCATGCTGCAGTTACTTAAGCAGCTTTAGGTAGGACACGTGGATCTTCCGTGCTACTGGAGGCGATGGGTTGGACTAGCTGATCTTAGTTTCCTCCAACCTTATTGATTCTATATTCAAACCTTATTCTCTCCCATGAATGACAACATCAGCTTCAGGCACAAAACCCACTCCAAGCTTACAAGTCTGTGTCCAGGGCTGACCAAGCTCCTGAACTCAGTCCTGAAAGCATCTTCAGCAAGCAACTGCCTTCCTTCGATCCAATTCCCAGTGGACAGGTATCTACATCATAAAATTAGTACCAATACGACCTGCAAATTCAGCAGTATTCAGATTCACTGACAGATGGGCTACCAGTATGCATGTTTTATTTATCTCAAGACTGCTCGGTCAGGTTACTTCCATTTCCTCCCTGTTCTTAAAATGCTAAAAATCATTTTAGAAGTACAGTCACATGCTGCCAAGAAGCCCTGTAGCTTCTCTCTCAGCACCTGCAAATCACCTTGCTGAAGTCCCACTGCCGCTATCTGATAAGGTAATCAGCATGTAAATGAGCATCCCTATGAGAGCACAGCAGGCAGCAGATCCAAATGCAGTTGCATGATCACCATACTTTTAATTCCAGTAAGGAAGATTCAAGGATGTACACTACCAGCATGCATTTGTAAAGGTTTCTGCCACCTACCCCAAACCCTAAAGCTTCCTCAGCATCATTCAAAAGAATTCTCATTGCAGCATCAACCCCAGGCTACCAGCTCAAGCTCCCTATTCCTCCTATTATAAATCCAATGCAAGAGGGTGCAAAAAGAGGAATTATAAATTCTTTAGTTAGCACACTGTAAGCTCACCTACTGCCTTTACACAAGAAATCTCAGTCCCTGAGCAGACCCAGGAGGACTGAATAGGGCTGCGCTTCCTCCACCTCACGCCATTTACATCCTGCCTCCCTCTTTGCTGAGGTTCCCATTCACACCATTCCTGTGCTTACAGAGAGATGCTGCAAAGTGAAATTTGCTGGCTGTGGGAAAGAAGATCCCAGGACTCAACCCAGAAGTGAACATGACCCAGTGGCTTAAGTAAATCCTCTCCTTTGCCAGTACAAGACAGCTGCTTCCAGCCTTTCCCTGCAGTGACTTCCTTCAAGCTGAGTTTTCCTCCACACTGAGTTATTTTTGTACTGCTGCATTTACAGGTGCTGATCAGAACTTCCCAAGCAATGCATGTTTGGCTGCTTTAATTTTTAACAGCAGTCACTTCAGGCTGTTGCTCCTCTTTAAATACTCTACATCAACCACAATCTCAAAGTCTCTGCTGCTCTATTAAAATATTATATAACAGGCATCCAAATTTGTGGCCTGCTGTTCCACCAGGTCCCTGTTAGCTTTAAATATAGAAGTTGCATTTGAGTTTAATGCATATGCTTTAAACTTTGAACAGAGCTTGCATTTACATCTCCATATGTGAAAGCTCCCCGAGGGTCCTGATCCGTAATACAATTAAAATCTGCAAAATTCAGATGCCTTGGTTCTGATTAAAGCTGAACCAAGGTATCCCAAATGGAAGCGGTCAAAGCTCAGACTGTGGAACTCAGTGAGGAACTCAAAATAAATAAATAAATAAATAAAAGCCCCGAGCAAATCAACCCAAATTCTGTCATTTTAACATCCCACGTTATCAGCAGCCAGCGTATATCTCAGATCTGAGATGGTGAGCTGCCTCCAGCCCTTGCTCAGCTGCTCCTGACCTCCTCTCCCCCACAGAGCAGCTGTATCCCGGGTATTTCCTTGGAGATCCATTAACTGCTCCTTCTTCAAAGGCTGCAATCATCGGCATTTTTCTCAGTCTACATTTCTAAGCATTTAAAAGTCCTGTCAGGACAGAGAAAGAGATAATACACAAAAAATATATCAATTCATCGTGCTCTGGCAAGATAACCTACATGAAGATAAGACTTAAATTCTGGCTAATGTTTTTAAAGACAGTTTTCTACTTTGCACACGGGCTGTATATCATTTACATAGCATTTTACTCTCTCGTTTAATGTCAGTGTCCTCAGAGGGAGGGTGAATTAGAATATTGGTGTGTCTAATTTAGGAGGCAATTAGACCAATAACAACAAACCCGAGCTGAACGCGTGCTAAGAATAATCTAGTTAGAATTCTGCTTTAATTAAAAATCAGTCAAATAATCCCATTATCCTGAAGATTGCTTTAGGCGTGGCTCCAATCCAGCACTTCTTTATTGAAAGCTTTTAGGTCTGCACCCAGAAAAACCACCACAAAACATCACAATAGTCTTTTCTGTACAACGAGTTGCTCTCCCAAATGGAGAGCATGGGAAGACAGAGAAATAAATGCTGTAAAGTCAGTCTATCACTTGCTAAGTCACTAAAATAAAATAAACTCGTTATACAACTCATGTCAGCAAATACTTTTTTTTTTTTTCCTATTTTTCACTTCCCCACCTGCAAAAAACCCTCACAAATGGCTTTTGTTACATTCCCAGCTCTTTTACAACGAAGGCAAAAGGAACATTTGCCTTTTCCACACCTGTGCAGTTTGCACCGGTTTATTAAAAAAAAAAAAAGAGAGAGAGAGAGAAAAGTATTTCACAAAAATATCTTTCATTTCTGGATTTGCTCTCACATGCTCTGCAGGGCCCTGCTGCATAACGAGCATTTTATCCAGAGGAGACAGCAGCACGAGGCAGCAGGGCTGCCAGAGCCAGTTACCTGCACAGGGCACTGAGCTGGGCTCCAGGAGAAATGGCAGAAGAGGAGCAGTGCTGCAGGGGCACATCATACAGCACAGTGTCGAGTGTGCATGCTAAACACACACACACACATATATATAATACATAGGACTTACATATATGCACACTTGTAGACATATATAAGTGCACACACAGGTAACTTGCACCACCCAAGTACCTCACCCATTGCGTTTACTCCCAGAGAGTGACTATGCAGCACATGACAATTTATAAAGCAACTAACCTCAGGTTATATCAACTACTGAAAAAAACAAAAGCTGTAAAAGTCTATAAAGCTTTATAGGGAGCACTGAGTTCATATATTATTGTGTTATGCATTGCCTAGTTACTTCTGTAAGTATACATACATCTGATCTCATTTCTACTAATTGGAATCCATACCAATTAAAAAAAAAATAAAAATCAACCAAGCCCTAGAGGCACATAAATGTGCTTGTTGCTCAAATCCACGTTTACCTCATGCATATGGGTTGTTCAGCTACTACCATTCACTGCATGGAAATGCACTTAAGGTTTAGAAGAGAAAAGAAAACCAGGCCACATTTCTTGAGCACACTCCCTCTTTCAAGAGGCTTCAGCAGGAGGGAGGGCTAGGTAACCCAAACCAGTTTAACCTCACAATGGCCCTTCATGTTTCCCTACAGGCTTGTGCTAAAGATTCATGGTCTTCCAAGTCCATAAACTGAAATAGTCCTCTGCAGAAGCATTTCTTCCCCAGGTCACCACACAGAAGACATCGGGAGGTCCCCAGCCATCTCCTTCACTGCTCTTTATCACACTCAGCCCCCTGGGACTGCCAAAGTAAACTCCACATGCTTCAGGCCTATTGAGAGGTAGAGAAGATGCCAAGAGACAGAACTAATAACATCCGTTAACCACCTGGAATATCTTCACAGTACTTATT
The DNA here is from genome assembly GCF_002078875.1 of Numida meleagris. NCBI lineage: Eukaryota > Metazoa > Chordata > Aves > Galliformes > Numididae > Numida > Numida meleagris. The sequence goes on along the minus strand of NC_034409.1, from coordinate 191,045,840 downwards.
TTTAGAATCAAAGAACCACTGAGGCTGGAAAAGACCTCTAATATCATCAAGTTCAACTCCAGTCCAGCCCCACCATGCCCCCTGACCATGTTTCTCAGTGCCACATCTCCACAGTTCATGAACATCTCTGGGGACAGTGAATCCACCACCTTCCTGGGCAGCCTGTTCCAATGATTGACCACTCTCTTGGAAAATAATTTTTTTCCTAATATTCAATTTAAACCTCCCTTGGCACAACTTGAGGCCATTCCCTCTTGTCCTATTGCTGTTATCTGGGAGAAGATGCTGACCCCCACCTTGCTACAAGCTCCTTTCAGGCAGTTCATAGAATCATAGAATTAGCAAGGTTGGAAAAGACCTACAAGATCATCCAGTCCAACCATTCAGTTGCAGAGGGCAGTAAGCTCTCCCCTGAGCCTCCTCCTCCCCAGACTGAACCATCCCAGTTCCCTCAGCCACTCCCCACAAGGCTTGTGCTCCAGACCTTTCACAGCTTCACTCTGCACACATTCCAGGGCCTCAACATCTTTCTTGTAGTGAGAGGCCCAAAATTAAACACAGTACTCGAGATGTGGCCTCACCAGAGCTGAGTACAGAGGGGCTTCAGCTCCCTGCTCCTGTTGGCTGCACTACTGCTGACACAAGCTAGGATGCCAGTGGCTTTCTTGGTCACCTGGGCACACTGCTGGCTTATGTTCAGTCGAGTGTGGACCATCACTCCCAGATCCTTTTCCTCCACACTGGTTTCAGCCACGCTGCCCCAGGCCCATAGCGCTGCATGGGGTTGTTGTGACCAAAGTGCAGGACCCAGCACTTGCTCTTGTTGAAGCTCATCCCATTGGCCTCAGCCCAGTGATCCAGTCCTGAAAGGCCATCACTGCGCCAAGCTTGGAGCATGGTCACTGGGGCCAGGCCCCATTTCACCTACAGGCACAACTGCAGCACCAGATCTCATTGCATAAGGCAACAGGGCCAGATGGCAAGAGCACCTCTGAAGACTGGCTTGTATGGTCATAAGAGTATGAAGCTGAGGGAAGAGGTAATACTTTTCCCAAACTTCCTATAACATTAGTGTTTGCACAACACTAATTATGGTAGCCAACAGCAGTTGTCCTGGTGAGAAGGTTGAACAGAAGTGACACGGATGTCAGCCACCTTCAAAGCAGCAAATCCTTGCAGGTTCATAGTTTCGGGGCCAAACACAATCAATCCAGAACAACACACATGCTTGCAGCCCTTCTAGGACAGAACACTTCAGAGAGTCAGTACAGCTGACACAGACGTTAAAAAACTGAGGGTGTTTGCCTGTTTCTCAGGGGGATTTAAACAGCAGGTGAGTGGGGCTGGTCTGTGGGACACGACCCTTTTTTTATTTCAGCTATTTAGATGCAAATTGTTCTCCCTCCCTCCTTCCTCCCCACACCATCTGTTAGCCCAGAGGTTGAGACTATGCCTAGGGTGTAGGTTTGGGGGGAGGGGGGATATAAATAAAGCATTGAGCAATTTCAGTTGATGCCCCTATTTCCTCTGTGGCACAGTTTAGGGGGGGGGGGAAATCACTGCAATTCTAATGAATTCCAATAGGATTTTTCTCTCATTCTTCTACTGCATTTTACCCATCAACCTCACAGATTTCCTTCCCTAGAATGCATTCCTTGTTCAGCCTTTGGCCAACAAACAATGTTGCAGAGCAGGTTGTTACAGTGTCAGCATGGGGAACAAGCTGGTATTGAAGCAAGTATCAGAGCTTCAAGGAATTAAAGTGTCAGATAATTACAATCAAGTCCCTCTCTATAGGGTGCACCACTCGATGCTCTTTCATTCTAAGGGAAGTTACCTCATCTCTGCCTGATTTTCCCTAGTGAACAGCAACTTCAAGAACTGTTGAGAGACTCGATTCATTAAACACTTCACAAAGGGCACTGGATTCTTCATAAAGGAAAGATTATGGGTGACAGCACAGTGCACTCTCAGCAAGTTTGCAGACCATTCAGAATCGGGCTGGGTGTTTAACAGAGCAGATGGGTGTGCTGCCACTCAGAGAGATGTGGGCAGGCTGGAGAAGGGAGCCAGCAGAAAGTTCAACAAAATGAAAACACAAAAGTTCTGCCCCTGGGGAGAAATAATGCCAGGCACCAGTATGGGCTGGGAGTCTACCTGCAGAAAAGCTGGGCAGAGAGACTGGACTTTGTTGGATATGAGCCACAAATGCATCATGGTGACAATGAAGGTTCAGATGCTTGTTGGATGTATCAGGAAAAGCACTGCCTGCAGGTCGAGGGAAGGGGATCCTAACATTCTGCTCAGTTCTGGTTAATTAAATCTGGAGTACTAGGTCAAGTGCCCCAGAGCAAGAGAGACATGGACACACTGGAGTGAGTCCAGTAAAAGGACACCAGCATAATCATAGAATCATAAAGGCTGGAAAAGACCACTAAGATCACCAAGTCCAATCCCAATCTACCCCTACCATGCCCACTGACCATGTTCCCACAGTGCCACATCTCCAAGGTTCTTGAACACCTCCAGGGATGGTGACTCCACCACCTCCCTGGGCAGCCTGTGCCAGGGCATCACCACTCTTTCTGAGTGGGGGTATTTCCTAATATCCAACCTGATTAAAGGACTGGAGAATCTTTCATACAAGGAGAGGCTGCGAGCTGGGACTGCTCGGCCTACAGAAGGGAAAGCTCAGAGGGTTTTATCAGTATGCGTAAATACCTGATACAGGATGTAGAGATGGAGCCAGACTCCTCTTGGTGGTATCTAGCAACAGGTCAAGAGGCAATGGGCATAAACTGAAACACAGGAAATTCCAATAAACATTAAAAAAAAAAAAAGAAGAGGAAAAAGAAATAATCCTTTTTAACACAGGGAGTCAAACCCTAGAACAAATTGACCAGGGAAACTGTAGAGTTGCCATCCTGGTGGCTGCTCAAAGCCCAGCTGGATGTACCCCAGAGCACCCTGCCTGAGCAGCTCTGAGCAGGAGGCTGCACAAGGTGACCCCCAGAGGTCCCTGCCAACCTCACTAAGTCTCCAGTTACCAGCCACAAAAAGTGGCAGGGTGCTTCTAACGGAGAGGGGCACCACCCAAAACCATCTGAGCTTACCTAAAGCAAGTGGATTTTCAGTCAACAGTATTCAAGGCCCCAGTTTAGTGATGAAGATGAAAAAAAGAGGCAAGTGACAACCTTGAGCACAAAAGGAAGTGAAGGAGTTGGGCTCAGCACTACAACCCCCTCATTGTGAATTTTAATGTCTGCAGTAAAGTCCTGGTACTTGGGAGATGCAAGCTCTTGTCCCAGTTCTTGCACTGACCTAGTTTGTGATTCTGGAGGCACAGGAAGGGGGGGAAAAAGGGACAGTGCTATTCGCTTGCTGTGCCCTCCTCAATCAACTCTTTAGAAGAAAGGCAAGTCAGGTATTGAAAGAAAACAGCATGAAAAAATTCCTTCCAGCTCCTTCTGCGACTGCAGTTACCATAAGTAACACATACTTGGTTTAAAAAAAAACAAAACAAAAAACAAAAAAACATGACCTGTATGCAGTTATTTTAATATGTGTTGGGATATTGTTTTGTTTTGTTGGGATGTTGCCAACACAAGCACAGCAGTTTCCTCCTTCTTGCACGGACAGAAGAAGCCAGAAGAGCATATGATCTCAGCTGCGTGGTGCCAGGCAGGAGCCTCAGGTACCTACTTCTAAGCTATTCACTTCTAAAATATATGCAACTCTGAATCTCAAGCTGGAAAGAAATAGTCTGGCAAAATTAGCAGGCATTTCATAGAGACATTTTCCTTAAACCCATAAATAAAATCAATTACTTCAATGAAGTTGTGTTGATATTCTGAGAGAACCTGAAGTTTCCATTTTAAAATGAAAGTGGTTATATTTTCTCCATTTATGAAAAGTAGAATCTTCAGAACATCAGAGTTTTCCCCACAGAATGAAAGTCCTCTCAATGCAGTGCTCTGCAACCCCAGCTAATTTCTATTACCAGATCGCTGGCATTTCCCCAGCATTACTGAGAATCTAAAGAACAGTTACTGGAAATGTTTTCATTTAACCAACTTCTTGATCGCAGGTCCAACTGCGTGGATGAAATTAAGGGCTGTAATCCTGCAGGTTGATCTGTAATACAAGATATGGGCACCAATTCTCAGCCTCAGTAACTTAAAAGAGACATAAGGTCATCTGTGATAGCTAAAGGGGTACTTGGCCTTGGTGCCAGCAAGCCACCCACTGAAACCAGTGGGTGTTTGGCCCAAATTAGGATTTCAGGATTCATCCCATCACTCCCTGCAACACTTCCCACTCAGTACTACCTGACAGCTTCTGAAAACTGGCAAAATGTGAAGGACAGCATCCGAGATGAGCTTTCCGAGGGTATATTTTCTAACAACTTAATTCAGCCAATGAATGCATAGATACACACACGCTGTGGCAGTTCCACAATAGCAGGATTTTTTATCGTGTGGATTTTAAAAGCACACAACCGAAAACCACAGCTCCAAAGGCTGCTTGATGCCAAAGAAACCAGGTTTTTAAAAGCAAAAACCCCACGGAGCGTTTTCATCCATGACATCACTGAATAATCACGGAATAAAAGAGGGAAGATTTAGGCTGGATATAAGGATATAAAGAAATAGATTTTTACAGTAAGAGTGGTGAGGCACTGGCACAGGTTGCCCAGAGAGGTGGTGGATGCCCCATCCCTGGAGACATCCAAGGTCAGGCTGGGTGGGCTCTGAGTACCTGGTGGAGCTGTGGGTGCCCCTGTGCACTGCAGCAGAGTTGGAGCAGATGGCCTTTGAAGGTCCCTTCCATCTCAAACGATTCTACGATTCTCTGATTCTGCACTCTTATCTAGGCAATATTTGTTAACCATATGCCCAAGCTGAATAGTTCCCTCAAGGAAAAGTTCAATTAGCCTCATGCAACCCAATCTGACCTTTTTCCTGCATGGAGCCAAGCAACAGCCAGTTCCTGTATTCCACGAGCCAAGGGCTTTATATGGTATCGCAGCTCTGGATGGGACACAGCATATTAAGGACTGGGTACAGATTCAAGCTGTTACAGCAGCTCCCAGACAACAAGGCCCAAGCGAGCAAACAAAAACACACAAAATCCACAACAAATTTAAAAGATAGCCAAGGGAAAGTTTGACAGTGGATCTTTCGGGTGTCTAAATATAACTCACTTTGGAACAAAAGAGTCCAACTATGAGCACACGTCATGCCAAAAAGACGAGAGAGGTTCCAACTTAAAAGCAGCTCTGAGTTATCAAATGACAAAAAGACTTCTATAGAATAGTTGACATGCATGCATTCTATCCTGGAACTAGCTGTTTCCCAAAGAAAACTTAGCTCTACAATGCAGAAGGAAAATCTAATTCAAAGACAAGAAGAAAAATCAGAAAAAAACACAGTTGTCATATTCATGACTTATCTCTGTAGTTAGGAAAAGCAAAGGCCTGTGAGCCCTCCACTTCACAAACCCTTCATATCATGATCCCATATTTAAAATACTGCCTCTGAACAACACAAATTAAAAGACATAAGTAATTCTCTGACATACTGTTGGAAACCACACACCAACAGAAAATAGCAAATTATTGCATACAAGCCCATTAAACTATTACTTACAGCATAATATACCGCAGCCACACAGATACCACTGTCACCACGGAGCAGAAAACCCAGGAAATTCATCATCACTGCCCCTGGAATTTGAGTGAAAGAAGCTGGACTGCTGCTGTTTGGAGCAGGCTTCTGTCATCTGAAATGGCAGCACTATCTCAGCTACACAGCTATTGTCCTGTAATTATCATGCACACTTCATAGGCAATAAAAAAAAGGGGCCCTTAACTTCAAAAGTAATTTTTTAAGACAAAAGCAGCAGAAAGCTTTTCAGATGATGGCTGTGAAAGGACAAAGAGAGGGGACTGTGCGTGTATATTGGTCACCAAGGCACTCATTGTCCACAATCGTGACCAAGAACATCTATGGGAGATCTGAGCTTGTAAATTCAGAAGTGGTTTTATTTTAACAGAGAGATGCAGCGAGGGGATGCAGCACTACAGCAGAGAGTCCAAATGAGAAGGCAGGTTGGAAAGCCAGAGCAATAAACCTGCTAGCTCTGCAATCCAGACAAAAGCCTGGTTCTCTCGAGGCCTTTTGCTTTTTCTTCCTCTTCCATATTTAAAATTGGGATGGTGTCAGTTTCTCTTTCCTAAACGGAAAGCCCTCTGGATGCAAATGAGGTTTCAAGGCGTTTTAGCAGCTCCACAGACCACACCATCAGAACTGGTCGGCCATGCTCAAATAACATGGCCATGCTCAGGGCATCCATGGAATAGGTTTGGAATCAGACCAGGACCACAGTGGGATGTTCTCCAGAGGCATTTTAAGAGAACAGAATCAAATTGCCACACAAACGTAATTGCCAAGTTTCAGTCTAATGTTACAGCAATTTGCTTGATGTGTTTTATTCCTGAGGACAGGCTGGTGGACTGCTATCTGCTGTTACTAACGTGCCCCAGCCCTCTAACACAGTGTTCACATCGCTGGTAAGGGAAAGGATTGCTTTGCCTTCAAGTTCTGCTTCAAATAACAGAAAGTATTGCAAAGCCCTTATGTAGCCTGGAAAAACAGATTTGGATAGGCTGAGGTTAAGTCAGCCATTAGTGGGAAAGATGCAAAGCAGTGCTCTTCAATGACATGCTTAGGAGCAGAGGATGTTCAGTTCTTTGCCTTCCCTTCCAAGAGTCCATTCAGACAGCTGGCCTGCAAGACATTTGCAGAGTATCTCATCACTGCATTACCTGACACTTTCCATTTTTGCAACTCACGCAGCAATGAATCATTTGGGAAACAGGATTTTTCTGCCCCCAACCCCACAGTATTTAGATTAGGTCAAATGCTGACCCATTTTGAAGTTGTTGACCAAGCTCTCGGTTTCCAAGCCTTGCACAGCATCACAGAGGATGCACTCAGAATATGGGAATGCATCAGTATGCATTCAGACCTCCCTCCACAATCAGAAGCTCTGTAAAGAGGGAGCAGTCAGTACTGAGCAGAGGGAACAACCTCCTTTTCCATTATTTTTGGAAGATATTTTGGTCCCAGTTCCCACAGTGCTGGAACATCTCTTGAAGAGGACTTTTTGCTTACAGCTGAACATGAGATTTCAGGTTTCAAAGTAGAAGCTGAGCTATAGAAAAAAAAAACGAAGCCACCCATCCATCTTATTACCATTATACAGCAGGGAACCCAACCAAGTTCTGCAGGTTGGAGGTAAGCACCTTCTCCACTAAAGAAAGATTCCTGAACACAGGGTTAGAACACATCGTTACTTGACAAACACAACTTAGGATCAAGCCCTACTCTTGATTTTTAAGGATGTTCCTCTGCCTAGGAACAAAAATTGAAATATTTTTTTTTCTCTTAGAGTGTAAAAACCTATTATTCAGTATTGGTGCTGTGTTGGTTAAACTCTGCACTAGTATCTCAACAGTGCCTCTATGAGACTTCAGAGCACACAAGTCAGTAACTCAACAAAGCAGGAAGATAGAGCCCATTAAACCAACCATTCTGCAACACTAGTTAAAGATTGAGCTCAATTTTCAGAAGTTTGTCACCCGGATTTATTTATTATTTTTTTTTCCTAAGTATGAAAGGGCTGCATCCCAACACAAACTTCAATCCTGAGAGCAATTCTTTCTGGAGACAACTGAGCACAGCAAAAAAAAGAAAAGAAAAAAGAAAAAAAAATGACTGTGAAAAGCAGCTCCAGATCCGTTTAGCAGGTTGCTAACGAGGCTGAGCATCCACAGACATAGGAGGCACCAACTGTAAGCCAGAATCAGAGGAGGGATGAGTCACAGTCTACCATAAATCCATTTTTTTTTTGTTCCAGTTCATGAAAGTTACTTCCTTACTTGAGTCCATGGACGAAAGGCATTATTTCTGCTCTACTCCACTTTGCATGGAGTTCCACTTAATGACAAATTCCCTTCCCCTGTCCCTTTCACATGTTCTTTACGCAGAAAGATATTTGAAAGACAGCTTGGGTTTGTAAGAGATGCACTTTCCTATCCCAAAAATGAGATACAGTGCTCCAAAGCCAGGCTCTACACAGCAACACAAGAGCTTACCATTTTCAAAAGAGTTCTGCAAAGTCAATGGACGTCATTTAACAATCAGACACCACAGAAGCCATCAGCTTCATGGGTTCAGAGTGACAGCACTATCATAACTATTACAAGTCAAGCATAGTCCCAGATTTCTCTAAAAATGAAAGGCTCTTTTACTTCATTGAGAAAATTCAGTGATTCAAGCTACACACAGCCTTAAGTAACTTGCTAGGTCACGATGCAGCTGATTCTAAGAATCTGTATGCAGGCTATTTACCTAGAAATTAACCTACTGCCTCGGAATATGTTGCTTAATTTATAAGAGTGATTACTTACAGCACCTGCTGCCAGCCTCACAGGATTTGATACGCCAGCTTCTCCAGAATTGATGTAAAGTCTTCTAAAATTATTTACCGAAGTAATTAAGGAAAGAGCTATAAAAAAAAATTAGACTGCTAAATGTGTAACATAACAATCAGCTTGGTTATCAGATGCAATTGAAACTTCAATTTCCAAAGCAAATAGCATGAGTCAAGGCAGTCTGCGCTGAAGTGCCACAGTCAGTCCTCAGCCAGGCACAACACAAAACACACTGCACAGGGCACAGGCTCCAAATTGCATTTGTGCACAGAGAACTTGCATGCCTATGGACACAGCCAGCTAAACAAAGGTCAGCCAGCTTTAAAGCTTGTTTCCCTGTAGGCTTTAAATCCAAAGCTGAATCCATAGCAGCCATGCCTTGCATGTTTAGTGCCTCCCAGTGCCTGACTGCTGACGTCAGTGGGCAAGGGAGGAGGAAAAGAAGAGATGTACTCAGCAGTATGGTGAGGCTATGCATCGAGTAATGTGTTTTGGGCTCCTCATTACAAGAAAGACATCAAGGCCCTGGAGCATGTCCAGAGAAGGACAGAAGCTGTGAAGGATCTGGAGCATACTCTGGGTCTTACGCAGAGCAGCTGAGGGAGCTGGGATTGTTCAGTCTGGAGAAGACGAGGCTCAGGGGAGACCTCATCGCTCTCTATAACTACCTGAAGGGAGGTTGCAGTGAGCTGGGGGCCAGCCTCTTCTCTCTTGTCACCAGTGACAGGACGAGGGGGAATGGCCTCAAGTTGCGCCAGGGGAGATTCACGCTGGACATTAGGAAATACTACTTTTCTGAAAGAGTGGTCAGGCACTGGAACGGGCTGCCCAGGGAGGTGGTGGAGTCACCGTCCCTGGAGGTGTTCAAGAAACGTTTAGATATAGCGTTGGGAGACATGGTTTAGAGGGGTCAAGCCACATACCTAAATGCACGCAGGCCTTGAGAAGGGTGCTTAAATGGTTTCACCAAGCAGTGGAAATTGTTATATTATTTGTAATTCCTGAATGTAGTTTTACCCGGTTGGATAAACAATAGCATTTCAGTAATGGTACTTGAGGTGTCGGATGTTTCTTTCCAGGGCTCAGAAAAGTTGAGAACTGAACACTAAATCCCCTTCACTGAACAGATTCAAACTGGGTGCTCAGAAGTCGGAAGCAGCTCAAATCCTGTGGTTATTTCAGTTCCTAATCAAGACAGAAGTCATTTGCAAAATTTGGCTAGGAGCTTCAAACCTCCTTCATGCATTCAGAAGGACTTTTAAAGCAGCTTGGAAAACATCTAACAGCCCCTGCCTGCTTCCTCCCCTGACCCGTATATATCAAACTATAAAAGCTGCAAGCAGCCTATACAAAAAACTTTGCCTTTTAGGAAGCGGAACAAAGAACATAACATTCCTGTCTGAGTGCAACAAAAACAGTTTGAACAAGATTTCAAAAGGTCGTAGTCATTGCAGACTCCCAGAACTGGAGGCATCCAGTTGCAATTCAAGCTTCGCAGCTCATCCCTTTCAAGCCCAAAAGCTTGGCTAACTTTGCAAGTCTTCTGGGGACACTAAGCAGAGCAGCAGAGTGCCTCAGCTCCAGACACCGGCTGTTTCTGAAGCCAAAGAAAACAAAGCAAAAAACTTGAAGTACTGAGGATTAGGGGATCCGTGCAAGCAAAATCCCACTTCACCCATCATTTTCAGTTACGCAGCTGTCCAGAAAGCACCACACTTTTGTATTATTTCTCAGGATGTTCTTATTTCTTCGCTTATGTCTTTCGTATACGAGCATCTTCTAACTTGTCAGCTTTCACAAAGAACCAACTGCTTACTGCACAATGAATTCACTGACATTTGAAATAAAGAAATACCCTGAAACATCTGTGGAAGACAAAATGAACAAGGGGTTCAACAGAAATTCATGACGTTTCTTTCTTGGGTTTCATTCTGGCATTCCTACCACCTAAAGAAGAGAACAATAAAATTTCAGGATCCTTTTCTATTTGTTGAGCAACACACAGAAAATGAGCGCTCCATAAACCACTACTTGGTGACAAAACGTTACTCACGTGGGTGATGGAACAACTGCTGTGCTCCTCCAAGGCTATAATACTTGCATGGCAACACAGAATACCTGAAAGCTACAGTTGTTCTGTTACCCATGCATAAAAAGGGACACAGATTAAGCGAACAAGTTGCATAAAGCAGAAATTTGGACCTGACACCAGTCTGCACCTCTGTCACACACTCAAGCCTACCAACTACCTGACACAGCAAAACACATCCAAGCTGTGACATGACCCTGACATTCCTTTCTGTCTGCTCATTCACATTTCTCTGCTCTGCTGAGCAGTTGGAGAACATCTATTCCAGCTGCTTTGTCTTTGCCCCACCTGCTTGCTGTTCACAGCAAAAAGGAAAGGGATCTGCCCTTTATACCACTGGATGCAATAAACACAGATCGCAAAACCTTTCAAGGGTGTTTGCTTTCAAAAAAGGATTGCCAGCCACCACCAGGTCAGTAGGCCACCACAAGGCCACAACTGTGCTATCAATTGTTTAAATTTTCCAACATCACATTGAAATTCTGATAGCAAGAGTGTAAAACTACCTCCAGCTTACTTTTCCAAAAGGGATGCTCGCTTCAGCCACCAGAAACAAACAGCACATGCCAATGACACGCCAAGTTCGACTCATAAGATTCATTAGCATCTTTACAGAGCTTGTGGTTTGCTTTTTCATATTCCCTTTGTGCAGAGTGAAAGAGATCCTCTGATTTACATGACCTGCTTCCAGTACTGCAACAATTGAGTTTTAACATGCTTTATCACTTGCTTGTTTTCTCTCTTAAGAAAAAAAGAAAAAACCATGCAAACACCCTGGATTTTCCCTCGTTATTGTACAGAAATATTTTACTCATCTGCTCCCTGTCCCTTTTAGGCTTTACAACTTAAATCAAGTTTTAGTTGAAGTTGTGGATGCCCCGTTCCTGGAGGTGTTCAAGGCCAGGTTGGCCAGGGTGCTGGGCAGCATGATCTGGTGCCAGAATTAGTGGCTGGAGGGTTGCAGCCAGGTCCCTTCCAACCCAAGCCATTCTGTGATTCTATGATTCATTTAAAAAAAAACAAAATAGGAAACAGACAATCACTTCTAAAGGGTTCACTGGTGATTTCCAGTACTATTTGTTTCACATTTTCAAAGATTCAGAGAAGCACCTTGACCCAATCTCACTAACATTAACACTATGTCCCCACTCCCACTATGCGGACAAGCACCTCTGGCAGATCTGCACCCGCCACACCTGAATCTACCCAGAACCCCAAATTAGTGCCTCAAGAAAATCAAGGCAGCCCCTTTGCTTCAGCTCAACCTCACTGGCTGCCAGCCAGCCCAGGGCCAGTCACACAGCCCAAGAGGACCTCAGGCAGATGAGAATCAGGTCTCCCATCTGTGAGGCAACCGACTTTGCTGGCCTCTTCATCAGTCCCTCCGGGCTGTTTTCACTCTCTCATGAGAATCTGGGATAGAGTTATGTAAAACAGATTCCTCGCCCTTAATTAAAATAGAGTTCACATGCACAACCTGCTGAAGGCAGCATTTTAAAATTAAAAAAAAAAAAAATCACTTCTGACGGATAAGTTGCTTACAATTAAAAAAAAAAGATCTCTGTGCATACTCAAAGGAACATCGAACGCTTGCCAGGCACCTGGATGATCACTTCCCCTGAAAAGCTGTGGAAGAGAGCTCTGGGGAAAGGAAGGTCACATAGGCTCTTGCAGAGGCAATGGAGGTGGGATTTGTCCCGCATGGGTAAGAGCTGCAAAGCCTGCCACCAAATTGCAGCCTATTCTGAGGCTACATGTTGCTGTTCCTCTCCACAGCACCAGCACACTGTTCCAACTGTTTTAAAATCAAACCCACTATTTCCCTGGTTGTAACAGCATGGGATCTAAAGGACGAGTGTCACACTTCCAGTTTTACACACCACTTTACCACTTAAACCTCACTCGCATTCCCTCTCCTCACCGAACAGGTAAGCCCCAGCAATTTGCCTCTCCTGGGGGGATGCAGTTCATCTCTAAGACCCTTCTAGCTGCCTTTCTGTTGCTCCATGGCACTCTTCTTCAGACACACAGACCAGATCTGCACAGCACACAGACGGTGCAGGTGCACCAAGCATTCATACCACAACAAAAAGATACCACTGACCCAATACCTGATGAGGATGGTGGCTTTTTTGGTTGCTGCTACACTGGGACGTTTCCCTCTCAGTCCTGAAAAGTGAAATTACACCCAGTGTTTTACTTAGAAACACAGAATCATTAAGGTTGGAAAAGACCTCTAAGATCATCAAGTCCAACCCCAACCCTTCCTCATCATGCCCACTGTATTTCAACGCCACATCTCCGCAGTTCTGGAGTCACCGTCCCTCGAAGTGTTCCACCACCTCCCTCTGCAGCCTGTGCCAATGCCTCACCGCTCTTTCTGAGAAGGATTTTTTCCTAATATCCTACTTGAATCTCCCCTGGTGCAACTTGAGGCCGTTATCTCTCATCCTGTCATTGTTACCAGGGAGAAGAGGCCGACCCCCATCTCACTACAAGCTCTTCGCAAGGAGTTAGAGCAATAAGGTCTCCCCTGAGCCTCCTCTTCTCCAGACTGAACCACCACTATTACCCATGCAGCTTTCAAACTATAAAACAACCTTTGCTTCAAGGTTGGAAGAGTCTCACATCTTGACAAAAGTCTTCAGAAATTCCAAATATATTGCATCCACTTCAACCCCGTTCTTAACAAGACCCCACAGAACGTCACAGGGTAGCGCAGCAAGGTTTTCATTTCCAGAAGCCACATCGACTCTTTCTCAGAAGAAAACATTTATCCATGTGTTCAGAGACCCTTATTTCAGATCTGAAAACTGGTATCACGCCTCTGCCGTGTGTGGTTCCCAGGATCCCCTCAAGAGTCCTTTTATAGATGGGAATTACACTGGCAACAACCCAGTCCTCTGGCACAGCAGCAGTCTGTAGTGATGAATGATACAGCTTGGCCAGCAGTTCTGCAGTTTCACGTTCAGGTTCCTCAGGACTCTGAGTTGAATGCCACTCAAGCCCTGGTGACTTGTTATTTGGTCTAATTTTTGTTTTATATTTACCTCAAGTTAATTTTTCTGACCTACTGGTTACAGTGTGCTTGGTGTGAGCATGTCTGCAGTATCTTCAGCAGTTAAGACTGACAGAATCAAAGCTCTGGTAGGGCTTCACCAACTCCACATGTATCCAAACCCCAACTTTCTACACTTCTGTTACCAAACACTCCCAAGGGTACCCGAAGCCTAATGAACTATATCCCAATGGATGTGATTTTTATATAGAATCATAGAATTGTTTGAGTTGGAAGGGGTTTTTAAAGGTCATTTAGTCCAACTCCCTCCCTACCTGCCTGCACAGGCACTTGCAGAGCACAGACCAAAATTTTCCTTCTTCCACACCCTCCATTCCATGCCACTTACTCTGCAGAAGCCCATAAACACTCCTGCCCTCCTCACTTTATAAAACTACCCACGTACATAGGCTTGTAACTTCCTCCTGAGTCAATCTCGCTAGCCCCACAGCCACCCTTGCTGCTTCTTCTCAACTTCCTCCTGTTTATCTGCTAGAAAGTAACGAGGATCAAAGGCAGCAGTTACTTCAGAAACAAACAAACAAAAAAATCTCACCTCTCACACTGACTAGTAACATCAGACCCAATTTTCAGAAAGACATTTAAGACTTTTTAAAAATACTTTACTAGCTTAGGTGCCAAATCCCAACAGCTTCCGAGGGAATCAAGCGCCCACGCGCTTTCTGGGTTCCCACTTGATGCCTGCCCACATCTTTTAGTATGTAACCACATGAAACACTCTGCTTTTGCTCTCAAGGTCAGAAATGCTGCTAAGACAATCCCTGAATGTCCCCACTGACACCCATTGGCTACTGCCAGAGTTATGGCCCCAGGTTATAAAAAAAAAACAAAAAACACCCACTTTTTTTTTTTTCTTTTGCTCCTTCGTGTATACTGAATACTTCCTGCATAGTTCCTGACAATGTGAAAAACTCTCATCTTGTGTCCACCCTGGCTATGGGCTCTAAGGCACAGACATTGCCAGTCTCTCCAGCCATATCTCAGGCTATTCAGGTATGTGTTTTCCCACTCTCCTTCTTGCCTGCTGCTTCTGTGTCGCCCTTTTCACCTGCACAACAGAAGAAAGAACACGATCCCTCCTGCATACTTGTTTTATTCTCCCTGTGAGCCTTTATAAGCAGTGCTGAGGTGGAAGGTGACAGAGAAGGTCAGCACCTCAATGAGGAAGCCAGGATCGTTCGTACAAGAGATGACTCCTGCACTACGCCATTCTAATTACAAACTGAAGGACTTCAAGGAAGGAGCACAGGAAAACAACAGGATTATTTAACAACATGGGTTAGCATGACTGGGAGCAGCATTAGTAACTTAATTCTGTCTTGGATTAAAACTATTGTTTCAGCTGGACACCAAGAAGAAGTTCGGCCTCAGCTGAACACTTTTAACCTGCTATGGAAAGCATCCTTTCAATTTTGAACCATTATTTTAATATTACTGGAAGCCATGTACTGGTCACAAGACATTGTGCAGGCAAGAGATGGGAAAAACCCCGAAGTGCTCTGCTACGTTACAAAATGGATTTTGAAAGTATCCTCTGGTCAAAGTCCCTCGAGCACGGCAGGGATTACAAGTATCATGCTCCTATGCTGTCTCACAGAGTCCAGGCTGAGGAGAAGAGCACAAGGACAGCAGTGAGAAATGTATGTGCCAGTTGGGATTTTCTGTGAAGCTCTTCCTCCCAAATATATTTACGAAAGACAGAGAACCAGTCAGAGAGTTAGAATCCATTTCGTACCAAGGATTGTCAGATACTGAGCATACGCAGGAGCTGAATGTGCATGGGGTAGAGGTTCAGAGAGCTTGGGGGCAAATGAAGTTAAGAACAAAACAACAACAAACAAAAAGCCACATACAGCCAGTACCCCAAAAGCATGCAGATCTTTTGAAAGTAAAAACACTGTGATTTATGAACTAACTCTGAGAAGCCACCAGATCTATTCTCATGTCTTACAGTCCTTACAAAGAATCATTAAGGTTGGAAAAGACCACCAGTACCAAGTTCAGCTGTCAACCCAGCCCCACCATGCCCACTGACCACGTCCTTCAGTGCCACACCTCCACGGTTCATGAACACCTCCAGGGATGGTGACTCCACCACCTCCCTGGGCAGCCTGTGCCAATCACTGACCATTCTCTCTGACAATAAATGTTTCCTAATATCCAACCTAAATCTCCCCTGGCACAACTTGAGGCCATTCCCTCTTGACCTATCACTGTTACCTGAGAGAAGATGCTGACCCCCACTTTGCTACAACCTCCTTTCAGGGAGTTGTAGAGGGCAATAACATCTCCCAGACTCTACTCTTCTCCAGACTGAATAATCTCAGTTCCCTCTGTCACTTCCATAAGGCTTGTACTCCAGACCCCTCACAGCTCTTTTTCCCCTTCCAGGACACGCTTCAGGGCCTCAATATCTTCCCTGTAGTGAGGAGCCTAGAACTGAATACAGCACTCAAGGTGCAGTCTCACCAGTGCTGTGTACGGAGGAATGATCACATCCTGCTCCTGTTGGCTGCACTATTGCTGATACAAGGCAGGATTCCATTGGCCTTCTCAGCCACCTGGGCACACTGCTGGCTCATGTTCAGCTGAGCATCGACCAACACCCCCAGATCCTCTTTCTCCATGCAGCTTTCAGCCCCAAGCCCATGGTGCTGCATGGGGTTGTTGTGACCAAAGAGCAAGCTCAACACTTGCTCTTGTTGAACCTCATCCCATTGGCCTCAGCCAAGCAGTGCAGCCTGTCCAGGTCCCCCTGAAGGGCCTCACTACCCTCAGGCAGATTGACACTTCTTCCCAACTGGGTGTCATCTGCAGACTTACTGAGGGCGCATTCAGTAGTAAAGATATTAAACAGGGCCAGCCCCATCCAGGTTCCAAAGATACAGACGCTCCAGGACCTTTAATACTACACCACAGGTCGCTCTGTTTTTTTGCCAGCTCAGCTCACAGCCAAGTGCTGAAAAGGAAAAGCACCCTTGCCTCTGGATGGCAGCATGCCCTGATGAGCTCAGCTCTGTCAAGCTTCGCCCTGTATCATCACTTCCCAGGGAAACTCAGATTGCACACTCCCAGCAGGTGGAGAGGGAACCATCCCATCTTCTCACCACAAAGTCTGTCTCAGAGAAAATGCAAGTTCAGAGTTAGACTTTTAATATTCATTTTTATTTGACCACATTAAAAGGAAAACAGCTGCCAACAGCTACATCTTCACTCTATAGTTTTGTAATGAGATGGGGCGGGGGGGGTGGTTTCTGGAAAAAAGCAAACACAAGCTTCTAATCTGTTAATCACGAACAATGCAATGCCAAGCACAGACTTTTTCCTTCTGAATTTATAGGGTTAGTTCATTAAGAATTTAGGATCGCAGCTCTCACAGAGAGGCCAAACAAAAACTAGCATAAGTTATGCTACAGAAGCCTTTCACTGCTCACCTCATTCACATCCCAGCGAAAAGAAAAATGTTAACAAGTTCCCCACCAGTGAAGTGTGTTAATTTATAGAATCATTACAGTTGGAAAAGACCACTAAGATCATCTAGTTCAACCATCAAGCCATCACCACCATGCCCACTAAACTGGTGAGAAAGGAGGATGACAGAACAGAGATCACACACGCTCATCCTACTGGATTTCAGGGGATTTACCTTCGCCTACAGGAGGTGCAGATGGAACAGATTTTAGGATCTCAACTTTCCAAAAACAAACACAGCTACACCGCAAGTAGGATGAGATCACCTTGCTGAAGTCACTGCTCCTGGATACCGAGCCAAAATAAGAGGGTGGGATTGGGAGAGCAACCGAACATCAGCAGATATGCAAGATGTGCATTGCAATACTAAGCATGAAGCTGATGACAGAAATAAGTATGATGTTAAAGGCATAAAGCCACTTGCTGCTCGGATGAGATTATTTTAATCTCTGTGACCATTATCTCTTGTACTGATGCATTTATGCTGCTTGAAAGCATATGAACAAATTTTTCTGAAACTCTGGAATGAGAAAAAATTTCCCACAAGCACTGTTGGTGGCATTTGGACGAGGTCCGAGGATGAATAAATATTGGACCAGAAGGCAGGAAGGGCTCTCTTGCAGGAGGTACCTAGTATTACAAAGAATTGGTTCCTAAAAAAGCAAAAGGGCATCTAAAATAAAACTGATTACGTGAATTAAGGAAAAAAAATAAAAAATCATGATCCTCACAATTCACAAATCGGATGTGGGAGATGAAGAAAACTCAAGCTGAGATCACTTCAACATTACCTCTTTTTTCTTTTTTTTGTAAACGTACCCTATAACTTCAAAAGAAGTCACAGCAGGCAAGAAAAGGCATTTTGGGTTGGATCAAGTCAATGACTAAATTCTTACAGATATGGCCAGGTCATCACTTCTGAATGTTTTTCTTTTGCAATTCCTGGACATATTTCAGAGACACAAACACAGAACAACTGAGAAAGCTGGCACTTGGAAGTCATCAAAACCGAAAAAAAAAAGAAAAAAGGAAATGGGATTTCTGCTTTCTGAACTTCCCCTTACCTTCTGCTCCTGCCCTGTCTCTCCAAAACCCCTCTTCACCATGAGTAAATCAGAAACAAGTTTTGGGAGAGAGGGCTGTTAATATGAGCTGGCAGGATGCTGTTTCAGCAAGTATAACTTTCATGCAAAAGCCAGAAGTCCCACTATGACAGTGCAGTGAGTCACCTGATGACAAGTTATTTAAGCATTTTGGCACTGTTTTTTATTCTAAAAATTGATGCTGCTTTGCTGTGTCTAACCAGAGGATGTGCCTTTATTGAACCTAGAATTCAAACACTGCCTCTGACCGTCTGCCTCCATTTAAAGACAGCCTACACAGAAGAATATACTGTTTGCGTTCTGCCTTCATAGAATCATATGATTCTTCCAGCTTCCAGAAGAGCCCTGGAGGAATCTGAGCTTTTTTTGCTTTTTCTTCTTGAAGGAAAAGCCATTCCCAACCCTATCCTCACCTCTTCAGCCTTGCTGAATGACATCATCACATCTAAAAATTTCCATGTCCCATCAGCAAAACTGCCTTCGCTACAGAGGCAGGCCATGAGTTTAAGGTTTCTTCCCCCTACCCAACCTTTATCCCTCTCCTGAGGCAGCTGCTTCTTAGTGGGGTGGAACACAAAGCACACTACCTCCCTACTGCTCATCTTCAGGATCACAGATGGTTTAGGACTCCATTTCTCATCAGCCTTGTGGGTGGCCAGGGAAAGTAAAGCTGGACAGGAGATGAACAGAGTTACTGTAGAAAGGGAGAAGGAAAAAAAAAGAAGAGACAGGCTTTAAGAGATATAGTTAAGGATTGAAGGTAGAGGGTGGGGGAAAAAAATAAAAAGCATACAGAAGGAATCAAAGAATCTCATAATATCCCGAGTTGGAAGGTACTCAAAAGGATCATCAAGTCCAATACCTGCAAAAGTTAGTTCCCACATACACACCGAGTTACATTTAATGTGACTGTCAGTGCCCCCAGATATGAAAGGAGAGACAGAAGTCTGACACTGCCAGGCTGCAGCTTCATCAAGATGAAATGTCAGCTTAATTTTGCTCTCATAAAATCTCTTCAAAATTAGGAACATGAGACAGGAATTAAAGTCAGCCTGGAAAAATAATGCCATTCCCACTCTTTCAGACTCTTTTGGCACTGGTTTCAGAGTGGAGGAGACTTCTGCTGCTTTTTAGGAGTCTAATACAGCCTTTTTAATCATCATCCCTGCTATCAAGGGATTCGAAGCGGCATAGGAGAAGAATTTGTAAGATACAGAAAAGTAAGAGATTGCAATTTTTCACCTGTCACCTTATTACCAAGATACATAGGCTGATGCAACAATGAGAAATGTGATGAGCCAGAAATTAGAAGAGATTTTTTTTATTAGATCAGTATAACTGCAATATAGCACTGCAGTTCCTTCTCCTTCCTCCCTTCACAGCTTCTCTGGCTTTTTTTAAGCGAAGATTTTGGTGACTGTGCAGAACTAAGTTCATAGTGTCACAGAACAAAGCCCCTTCCAAACCAAGCCAAACATCAGGTAGCTCCAACCCCCCTTCTGTGGGCAGGATTGCCAAGTTGCCAACCACTACATCAGGCACCAGCTCAGGCTGCCCAGGGCCCCATCCATCCTGGCCTTCAACACCTCCAGGGATGGGGCACCCACTACTTCTGCTGTTATTAAGCTCGTGTTAAGATGCCGTAGACCTCTTCACTTTCCCATGCAAAGTTAGGAACTGGAGGCTCAACCATGCTTAAACCTCATTATTTAAGCCTTTAAGGCACATTTCAATTCAATTCTGCAGACAGGAGCAGAAGTCTCCCTTGTGTGACACAGATTTTTTCCATAGCTTTCACATCTCCGGAATCTTGGAGCTTAACAGAAAGACCAAACACCTTAACACACACCCACAAAATGCATTAAGGTTTACCAAAAACTTCAGCAGTTGCTTTGATTATTAGAAATCGAGTGGTTTAAATGAAGGGCTCTGTGGCACGACCACTGCCCATGCCTACCCGTTTTAGTTCAGCTCCCAATGCTTTCCCATTATCATCACTGATGGGCTGACAGTTGGACTAGATCATCCTAGAGGACTTTTCCAACCTTAACAGTTCTATGATCTGCTGCTGTGGTTGCAAGACCACAGAAGCAACACTGAAACTGAACTCACATCTCATTCCCAAGCGGGACCGAAGACAAGCACAATAGCAGGGCAAAACAGGGATGTGAACTCTAAGTTTGTGGTTAACATTTTGTGGTTTAAATAGGAAACTCAGCTCTCCTGGGCAGGCTGGCAATAAAATTCAATCGAACATTTGTGGAAAGAAAGTTAGCAGTGACCACATCCATGAAAATGCCATTCAGTACAGCCCTCAGAGAATCCACAGTCAACAGTCATTCCAGGATCTTTGTTTTAGGTCTTTATCTTCCTCCAGCCTCACTCTTGCACGGAAACCAAATATTCCTGCAGCAATTCCTGATTTCAGGAAGAAATGCCAAGAGTCGAGTGCCTCGAACCATCCCCAGGAAATCCTTTATTAGAGAAACTGTTTAAACAAAGTCAGAGATTCACATTGGAAACAAGCCTAAAGTCATCAGACCTGTAGACTGAAAACTACACCTCTGCATTATAAAGGCCATACAACATACTTCTAAAGAATAAGGAAAAACGTGATGCTCTTCATGAGCCAACACTCCCTTTCACAAACTTGTTTCCTGAGTTAAATACAGGCGTACTTTTATGTGTTGTGTTTTAAATGGATTTGCCTGATTTTCTAAGTTAGACAATATTTAAATATCTATCTGCCTTTTGACCTTAGCTACAGTGTCATTATTTTGGTGATGCAATGATTTGGATCACTCTCAATTAACGTTCCTTTCAGTTAGTACATGCAACGTATGACAAAGTCTTGCAGTTTACTGAAAACAGTGGCCTACTAAAAACAATGTTTTGCTGAATAAAACATAATCTTGGGCTACAGTAAGAGAGAACACATTCTGTGGTTTGCAAAGGAAACGATGCTAAAATTCAGCTTCAGTGAGGTGTTCCTGAAAGAGTAACGACGTATAACTTGTTCTATTTCCAGAAGAAACTGCGAAATGTAATGGGTGTTTTATAATTGAGTGTCTTATTAAAATTAATGAACTAATCAATATTGCATTTCAAATTCTGACATGCCCATTTGCTGCTAATTCCTTTTTGTGTTATGCACTCCCTGGTCTTTGCAGCTGCTACCTGACTGTTAAGTTTACCTCTTTTTTATGAAGGAACACCAGAGTTCAGAGCCAGGTGAGCAGCTCAATGAACTAGAAAAAGCAAAAGATAAATTATAAGTCTGGCCTCACATTTTTTTCCCCCCTTCCACATCAACACAGAGGGTTACAGAGCTCAGTAAAGGCCTCAAGCAATACTGCACCTTCCAAAGGAACCAAACAAACCCAATAGCCTCAGTAGTAGGGACTGGATTTATTGGGACAGAAAGATCTACTCCTCCCCACTGACGATGGAGGAAACCAGTTTATCCTTCATCCCAAACAAGACTGAATTATGGATGCACAAGAATTCTACACTCAGCTCTGACTTACAGCTTCTCCAAAGCAAGACTGAAATAGGACATTCTTGAAATACCTACTAAAGGCAAATGATAGATTCATTCTGGCACAAAGCCTTTGAATTGAGCTTGCTGCTGAAACTGCATAATGTTCATTTACAGATAGCTGGGAAAAATAAATTCAAGTTTTATAAAAGGAATTACTTCTCTGCTCTTTCTACAGAGGATTTCAGGCTAAGTGGCCAAGGCACTCATATTTTAAGAACGTGCATTTGGTAATGTGCAAGTGTAGAAAATAATTTATGTTGGAAATTCTTTATGTTAAAGAACCGATAAGGTATTTCACATTGTACAAAGCTTTCTGTATGCAAATGAGGAGAAAAACCACATGCACTAAGTCACCAGTTCCAATGAAATATGCTTCTCACTGCAGCTCCTGTTTCGTGAATAGAATCCAAGCCCTGAGAAACGGGCTCCATCATGTTAGGGAGCCATCAGACAGAATACCTTTGTGCCACTTACTTACAGACATTAAGAGAACCAGCAGTTCAAATCCTACTCACACTTCCAGAAAGTAACTCCAAGTCCCAAAGTGGTGCTGTTACAACTTTGGAAGCCAAACTGTGTCCTAACCTTTTCCATCCAGGAGTTGGACCTGATGATCCTTATGGGTCCCTTCCAATTCAGGATACTCTATGATTCTATGATCCTATTTGATTTTTCTTCTCCCTGCTGCCATCTGTAAAGTCACCAAGAGCCGTGATTCTACCTCACCTGTAAACTGTGGAGACACAACTACATACGTCAGGCAGGAGACAATGCTTTAGGTAAAACTGGATGACACTCCCTGCCCTAAAAACACAAACAATACGAACAGTAATTATTTTCATCCCCCATTGTCCATTTAGATTACATGTATGAATGAACCTTAGAGAAAAAGAAGAGAACAAAGAGGATGAAACAAGGCTTTACACCCCACACAATGCACACCTGCTGCTTGATTTCTGCGCAGCCCCACAGCCAAAGGCCAAGAGCAAGAAGATGTCAGTAGCTATACATCACATACTTCAGTGTACATATATACACACAATGTATCAAATGCCACACTTCTTACATCTTAACTAGGATCACAAAGTGTTACTGTCGGAGAAATTATTTCCCTTCTGAAAGAACACTTGATTACTGCTGCTGCAATCTTCTGATTTGGTCTGTTTTACCCAAAATAGGTTCCTTCCTTTATCCCATCAGCATTATCCCCTCTTTTTTTTTTTTTATATACCTAAGACAACAAAATGATGCCTCACTTACCACCACCTGACTTCAGTAATGCTAGAAGGGAAGTAGGAAAAATAATGATTTTTAAGGCAGTTATATCAGTGTAACGGCAAAATAAGCTGGCTATGTAGCAGGTCCAAAGAGCACAGATTGTGAGAAGGAAGGAAACCACGGAAGGAAAGTTACTGTTTAACCTGCGTCTCAGACTAGATGCAAGAGATACAGAAAGGCCATCATTTGCTGTATGATGGGAGGGCAGAACATGTGGTTTGCCAGCTGGAACAGCTACTCCAGAGCCTCCAGAATTTCCCAGAAGTATATCGGTGCATAAACAAGACCTGAATACTTCCACTGTTCCTTTGAATTCCCCTGGAAATGCACTTCATCAGACAGCTTTTTTGTTTCCTCTTGCCCCACTCCAGCAAACAATTGCTAAAATGAAGGGAACTAGAGAAAGCTACTCAAGTATACCAGTGCAATTGTTAGCACAGCTGCTTGGATCCCCAAATCGAGATGAGGAAGCAGAACTCCTCTCAGCTACCTGGTTCAGCATACAGCACAGTAACGGTGAGATCCAGGAGACCAGCATGAGCACAAAGAGCAATCCGCATTTTTAGAGTGCAACTCGCTGACCTGTTTTCAAACACCTACTGGTGGATCACAGAATCATTATGGTTGGAAAAGACCGCTAGGATCACCAAGTCCAACCACCAACCCACCACCATCACCCACTAAACCATGTCCCTCAGTGTCGTATCTACTCATTTCTTGAACATCTCCAGGGACGGTGACTCCACCACTTCCCAAAGGATGATAAATTATAATACACGGCACGACCTGTAAGAGCCTTTTCCTTTATTATGAGTAAAAGCCTGGTTAGCATGAATAGCATCGGGGTGTTTCAAGCTACCTATTCCTAAAGAGCATCACATGCCTTTTGCTCAGGAGGGAAGAATTGATCGCTGCGCCTTGCGTGCCGCATCAGTGAGCATCTGCTGCCAGCCCCGGTTCTGCTCCCACTGGGAATGGGGCTTCAAAGCACTTCCCCCCAGGTGAGAACTGTGCAAGCCCATATGAAATGCACCACACTAGATAAATTATTTTTTCCATACCGCAAGCCCTTGCCATCCAGCAGAACATTTCTACATTCTTCCCAATTCCTTATAGAGGCTGAGCACGCAAGCGCCAGCTCCTAGGCAAGCACAGAAAAAAGGCACAGTAGAAAAAGGCCCAGCACATTTCTGGCACACAGTATTCTTTCCCCTTCTCCCAGAGGTAAAAAGCCAACAAGAGAGATTCCTGCACGTGTCAAAGGGCTAAAATTCGACTGAGATTTCAAGAAATATGGCTCTTGTTTACAGATGCTTGATCTCAGTCTGTTTTCTTGTACTTCCTCACAAAGAGTGGTTGTTTTTCAGACCCTTTACAAAGTCTATTTACTCCTGTTATCGTGTGCTGTTGACAGGATGAACTGTAAACCCAGATCACTCAAAGGGTGGAGCCCAGGATCGTTTCTCTGTTTTGCTAACCAGAAAAGTCTATTTTTATAGGTGTTTCAGTACACCCTTAAGAATGTAAGGGAACTGGGCCATCAGGGCTATGGTTACAACATAATGAAACTTCCCACACCTATGAAGTGAGGTGCAAAACAGAGAAAGAAGCCACACCGAAGCTCGCTCATATCTAAAGTTAAACAAAAACAAAACTGCTTAAGAAATCAGGTGAAATTCACGCGCTTGCAGTCAAAGCTGAGGAAAGCTCGGCACAGATCTGGGAAAGGATCCACAAGAATCAGCATTAATCCAACAGATCGTCGGGGTAAAAAAAATAAGTTTGTATTTTCCGTGCAAGCAAGACAGCCAGAAAAGCAATAAACAAGCAATGTATTTTGTCATAAAATCACAGAATCATTTGAGTTGGAAGGGACCTTTGACGGCCATCTGGTCCAACTCCCCTGCAATGCACAGGGACACCACAGCTCCATCAGGTGCTCAGAGCCCATGCAGCCTGACTGTGACCGTCTCCAGGGATGGGGCATCCACCACCTCTCTGGACAACCTGTGCCAGTGCCTCATCATCCTTACTGTAAAAAACTTTTTCCTTATCTCCAATCTAAATCTCCCCTCTTTTAGTTTGAAACCATTTCCCCATGTTCTGCCACAACATACCCTGCTATACAGTCTGTCCCGTTCCTTCTTACAGCCCCTTTTCTGCCTAATCCACAGAAAACACAGAGGGAAAAGTAATTTCTAACCACCCAGTGGACACACACAGGAGCTGTTCCACACGGAGGAGTTTTCCCAGCCTTATCCTAAAAAGCTGAGAGCAAGATGAACGCACCCACAGGACGGGATGGACGTTAGAGCAGCAGATATGGTGATGGTCCCTGCTCCACCAGGCAACACCAGGAAACTCCAGGTATGGAGAACGGGGAGGCGGTTCAGTGAAAGGTATCTGTGAGTCACTGTACAAAGAGTAACTGCAAGCAAGGAGAACAAACAGCCGCCCGCCCGTGCCCAGCACAGCCATTTCACCAGCTACAACGTCTGCTTTCACTTTAAAAAGCTTGGCTAGAACTGAACAGCTTCTACAGTTGTTCTTATATACGCGCACAGGGTACTTAATCACCACCTAAAGTACATGCCTCACAGCTGGTAACAAGCAGAGAGCCAGGTCTTGACATCTATTTATTTATAAATCTTGCTGCTGGAGGTAATGTCTGAGTAAGGACCAAGCAATGCCCAGCAGGAGCAGATGCACTGTGACACACACACGGATGGAGCCAGCTCTTCCCACTAATCGTGGATTTTAAGCCCTCTGGATAACAAAAGCAGCAAGAGCAGGGATTGCAGGCATGGGAGAGCTGCCTGTCCCCGTGCACTAAGGAAGGGACGAGAGCTGCTGCCCCTAGCCCTGCTGTGCTGCCTCTCCCCCGGGCTCCCAGGAGCACCCAGAGGTGCCACCCAGCTCGCAATGTCCCCTCGCCGTCGCTCGCTCCCTGCTCCGAGCCGGGGCGGGGGCTGGACGGGAGACCTCGTGAGGTCCCTTCCAATCTGAGTCGTGCCACGATCTTAAGTTCAGCTTTGCTGTTAAGAACTTGAATAACAACAGATCTCATACACGCACACATGGAGCGGGGGGCTAAGGAGAAACGCGTTCCCACGTCTGCATCCCTGCGATGGAGCCACACACAAAGCCCCGGGCTGCATCACCCAGCACGGCGCCGGCTCCTCAACTCTTTGTGTTCGCCCCCCCCGGCCCCCGGAGCCCCTCCAGCCACAGCAAGCAGCGGGTGCGGGCTGAGCCCCGACTTCCCCCACCCCAACCTCTGCCCCAGGACCCCAAATGGCTCCCGATCGCACAGCCCAAGGCTGGAGACAACTCCCTTTGTTAAATGAATGAGCTGCGAAAGCAGGAGGGAAGCAATCTCAGCCCCCCCCCCCCCCCCTTCTTACATTGAATGGAGAGGGGGGGGGTCAGCATTGGGAAAAAAAAAAAAAAAAGAAGAAGAAGAAGAAAAAAATAAGAACCCAACCGCTCAATCTCTTTGCAAACTTTCCAGCTGCAAAAAGAAAAAGAAAAAAAAAGAAAAAATCGCGGAGGAAATCCCCGGCCCGGCAGCACTCACCTTCCGCCCGCTGCAAGGTGCCGCCCGCTCTCCGCCCTGCCCGCTCCCCGCGGCCGCCCGGCGCCGCCTCCCCGAGCCCTCCCCGCTGCCATTGGCTCCGGGGGGGTACAAGGGTCCGCCCCCTCCACCAAGGTGGGCAGCCTAGGGCTGAGGGAGAAGTTTGGGGGCTGGTGGGTTGCGTTGGAGCTTTGGGACGGGCTGATCGTTCGGTGCCCGGTACCTGGAGCTGCTGTAGGGCACTGGGTTGGTGCGGGGTGTAAGGATGGTTCGCGATGATCGTGGTAACGCCGCGGGGAGGGGATCGCCGGTAGTCGTGCGGCTCTGTAGTGATTTGGTTTCTGTTCTTGGTATCGCAGAACCGGCTCCGTTAGGGACCGTGTGCACGCAGATCCAAAAAAGGAAAGAAGGAAGACGGGCTCTGCCCTGCTTCCGTGCTGCACGGGCAGGATGTGCGTATCGCAGGGATGTTACCTTATACTGCCGGAGACTGGGCTTGGTTTGCTCTCCCCACGGTGCGAAGCGCACTGGAAACTCGTCCCCGGAGTTAGCAGGAGTGTTCAGCTCCGTGCTCGTGCTCTGCTGGGAGAGGAAAAGAGATGGGATTTGATCACAGGCATCCAGGAACAGGAAACAGTAAGGCTGTCTAGACAAGCAGATGTCAAACACTAAGTGGAGCAGGTAGATACATGGGAGGCAAATAATGCAGGTCAGCACGCCAGACCTGCCCTTACACTGGCACAGTGTGTCCGTATACAACAGCACCGCGCAGCCTTGCCCTTCCATCTTGTATCAACAGTTACCAGTTCCCATGATAAGTTTGTTCAGGAACTAGAGCAGCAGCAAATGAATCCCACTGAGATAACACAAACAGAGGAAGCGAGAACGCAAGGAGTGGCAGGGAAGGTTGGAGTGCAGCAGAGCTGATTTCAGTCTGACCTGTCGTGGAACCGCGCGCTCAGAATTACTTCCCCCTAGATACAGGCACAGCCTGCATCGAGGAACCGCCAGGTGCGTGGGAGTCGTGCTTATGTGATCACTGCAGTGAGGAAAACTGCACAGCTGAGCTCAAATTCCGTAGGTGCAAAGGAGGCAGGCTCAGAGCTGAAGTTACAACTGAGCACAGTTCCCTTTCCGTCCCGTACTGAGTCCTGAAGAGCGACTTCCTTCTGTACCACACTCTAAATGAGAAAGCCTCTTACGAAACAAGGGTGCAATTTTAAAAGCAAGTTTTGAAGCCAGGCAGGAGATTGGTCCAAAGTACTCCTAAGCACGTCCTCTCTGCGAGATATTTTACTGAACACATTTATCCAACGGCTTAACAATAAAATGGAGAATGGTGGCAGGTTACTCTCAGTGCTTGGCCTAAGGCCTGGCCCACAGCCAGCTGATGGATTGCTCTAACAGCCCCTGCTATGGCTGCTTTTCTGTCTCTATCAAGGTAATCACAGCAGCACAAAGCAACCAGGAGAAGATTGCACTTTAATTACAGGTGTTTTAAAGCTGAGAAAAGACTTTACCTGTATGCAGGTCACCTTGGTTCAGAAATTGTTTCGGTGAAATCTTTATATACTCGCTGCAAAAGAGTTTCCATAGAACATTCAGAATTTTATCCTTACATTTTGTTATTCTTTTACTCTGCAATAATGCAGAATCCTAAAGAGATAACTTGAAGGGATATCCTGGGATTACGATACAGTGTTTGGAATTTACCCAGATTTTAAGACTTCTTTGTCTACCCTATTTCAGAGAGGATTCCCAGCCATACGGCAGAAGAGCTGTTTGAGATGTCCATGCACAGTGTCAGAATGGGATAGAGAGCTCCTGCTGCAAACCAGAATTAGTACTTGAGACAGGAATGAGTGAAATGCAGATCATTTATTTGCCTTGTAAGTACTCAGAGCAGAGAAAGTGCTCAGGGGGAATTTCATGGAAATGATTCATCTTGCCTTGTACTCAGGATGAACTCAGATGGCCCATTTTCAGTATGGGTAGGAAAAGGGTTTTCTTATATCTCAAAAGGGTCTCCCAGTTTCAATATGGGTGGAAAGGGGTTCTGTGGGAAGAACTGAGGCACCAGCCCCTGCCTCAAAGACCAACTCTGTTAAACAATCAATTCTTTATACTTCAGATGTAGAGCAGAGAGAGGAGCCCAGATACTGTGGGGCACAACCTGACGATCTGTTCTCCATCAGCAAGACCAGCATTGATGGTTCGCACCATGCTGTGCATCTCTGCTCCTGAGCTACTCCCTGCATTGTGCCAGCGTGGCTATGTGTGCACCTGGGAGGGACCAGCAAACTTCTCCACCTAAGATTTTTACTGAGATTTTCAGCCAGATCAGATCCCCAGGTCTTGACTGAAATGATGCACAGGGAATATAGGGGCATGTGAAGTCACAGGACTGAGGGATAGTAACTTGCTATGATGTACCAATTTAATCACCTGCAATCATCTGTCCTCTCCTTTAACCTACTCGAGCAATTATAGACAAGTTGGCCTCAGCCTACAAGGAAGCAAACAGAGTTCATTAATATCTTGAAG
>NC_034409.1:190905012-191016317 GCF_002078875.1 Numida meleagris | reverse complement strand
GGTTCCTCAGCCAAAGACCTCACTAACAAGATTGAAAAGTAGCAAGCAATGGCAAGCAAAACTGAAGGTGACAATGGGTCAGCATTCTACCACCTCGAGGTCTCTCAACCAGTAAATCAGAAGTAAATCCAGCAAAATAATGCTGTTATAGTGGTGTGAAGTGATGAAGAAGGCAGACTGTGACTCATCACTGCCCTACATATCATTTAAGCTTACACAGCTCTGCAAAATATACGCAAAACACATCAAAATCAGAACCATCTCCTTTTCATTCTTCTGTGCTGAGATAAAACAATAGACTACAGCAGTGAAAATTGTGTTTCTGGGTGCAAATCTATGATGCTCAAGAGCAAATGGTTTTTTTTTGTAAATGAATGCAAATGCATGTCAGGCATGCACAGTAGCAGCATTCTCTAGTTTTCTCCATAACTTTTAGAGTGTTCCAATGTCAGAAAATCCAAATAGCAAAATAACAAAAGGGCTAGAGCATCTGTCTGGTAGAGAGCAGGAACACCTGATTCCTGTCTTAGCAATCCTGGTGTTAGATTAGATGGTGTGTAGCAGCCCTCACCAAAAAACCTATCAGCAGCTTCAAAATGTATGTAAGTAGCATACTTCTTACTGTCCTGGAGAAATAGTTTAAACCTTGGACAGCTTATGCCAGTTCAAATGCAAACTTTGATTTGCTGAGATTTCACTGCCTAGAGTGAGGTCAAATACAGAGGTAAGAACCATTTTGGCAAACCTGGCTCTGAATTATATTGGATCTTACCACTGTCTGCAGTTTTCATAGAATCATAGAATGGCCTGGGTTGAAAAGGACCTCAGAGATCATCGAGTTTCAACCCCTCTGCTGTGGGCAGGGTTGTCAACCACCGGCTGCCAGAGGCACATCCAGCCTGGCCTTGAATGCCTCCAGGGATGGGGCATCCACAACCCCCCTGGGCAACCTGTTCCAGCACGTCACCACCCTCTGTGTGAAAAACTTCCTCCTAATATCTAACCTACATCTCCCCTGTCTCAGTTTAAAACCATTCCCCCTTGTCCTATCACTATCCACCCCCATGAACAGTCGTTCCCCCTCCTGTTTATACGCTCCCTTCAAGTATTGGAAGGCCACAGTGAGATCTCCCCGGAGTCTTACCAACTGAAATTGAAAATTCAGCTTGTGCACTTACAGTTTCTGCAGTAACATTTCTCAGCATTTAATAAAAAGATAAAAGTTTAAAGCATCATACCAGAGATGTTCCCATGTGTCACTTGGGCCTTCGTTTCTGTATTGAGAGGCTTATGGTAATGATTCATGATCCGTGGTTCAGGTATAACAGTAATTACAACCTAGTGTGCTCTTTATCACTTACATCCCAAATCATTCAGGTTCTCCTTAAGGGTTTTCTTGTTTGTGGAGCTACCCTGTAGCTGGTTAAAAACCCAGAGGAATCTTTGTGCCATTCCAATGTTAAATCATCACTTACTGCTTCATTGAAGTCCTGGAATCCAGCAAAACCTCTGGTGATGAATACTTTTACATTCCAGATCTCCTTTAGCCAGGAAATTGCACAGTGACAGCTAAGAGCACTCAGTGCTTTGGTGAGCAGTCAGCAAGTCAGGATGAATATTAGGAAAGCCATAAGTGGCTATTGGATTCTGGAAGCCTTACGTAGCTCTGGAAGTCATAAAATACAGATGGGTAAAGGCTTAACAATGAGCTCAGTCTTTGATTCATTAGCTAACAGCTGAATCTAAGTACATAAATCCCAGTTTTGAGGCATGCTGCTAATTCAAGCTTAAAGAGATGGGCAGATTTGCCCTGCACTGTGGAGCTGTACTGGTTCCTGGTTTTGACTTGGACTTTGTTTTCTCAGTGATCTGAAAAGTTTCACTTCTTGAAAAATTATCTCCAGCCATTGGTAATCTTATTGTAGAAAACATACTTAAATGCCTAAGCTTTTTTCCCCCAACCCCTCATAAGTTTTGTCCATGTTGAGTCAGTCACTGGAGCTACGCTAATTCACAGCAGGATCTGACCATTTACATTGTAAACCTACACTGAGAAAAATAAGTGCTGTAATAGGAAAACCTGCTGTCAGATATTACAAACAGCATCAGCCCGTTCCAAAAGTAAACATGACACTAGATTCAGAACGCCCTTTCTTTCAATCTCCCAACTACAGTTTTATCCACACTTACCAATATCAGAACTTCTCTCTGTCTGCAGTCAAGAAAAGCCTATCTCTGCCTCTATTCTTCCTCAGCCACTTCTTGAAAACATCTAGTCCTACTTGGTCCTCCCCTCCATCCTCCCAGCCTGTATCTCCTTCATCATTCACCTCATTTTCAAAAGTCTTTTTCTTCCCCCCCAGCCAACCCGTGGTGAGCATATGCATGTAGTCTAGACACTCCCTGAGCAATCAGCGCTCCATCTTGAGAGGAAATCACGAGAGCAACTCTGATTTGTAAAATATATGCATCTGGGCAGAGCTGCAAATGAGGAATGAGGCACTCGGGGAGAGCTAGAGGGGCTCCACTGCAAGGTAGGGAGAAGTAGGGTGGGGGGAAGAGGGGAAGCTCGTAAATACTGCTCATTCACTTGGGTCTTTGGAGCATGAAGGAACTTGCTGACAGCACAGGAAGCATGGAAAGTAGAATGGTGAAAGCAGACAAACATCCTAAGCACATGACACCGTGCCTCTAGACTGGGAAGATACCTGCAGAAATCACAGGGTGTGATACGGTTGCTGTCTCTTGCCCAGCTGCCCTGCCCACAGCACGGCCTGGCTCTCTCAGATCTGTTTGGGGAACTTTCCTGGCCTCAGGGACGAGCAGGTGAGACTCAAAAAAAGGTAAATTCACCGCTGCGTAAAACACTGCTTCCAACAGAGTGGTTTTCTTTCTAGGATTCAGCACACAGAGCTGGAGTGGTTTTACAACACACACTCAGAAGCACTTTTCTCTCCTGTCATTTTCTATCCATCTTATTCTGTCTATTTTACTACAGTCCAGTGGTGCAAGAAATCCTTGTTTGTGAACATCTGGAAAAAAACACTGTAGATTTACAGGTAACTTGAAATCAGCAATTCTTGCTGAACCAGGAAGAAATCCACAATAACAATGCTGAAAGTGAAATTAATCGGAATGAATCAAATATATTATTTTTTAAAATCTCACTTACATTTAGGGAGAAATAAAAAAAGAAAGCTGCAACATCAAGGCAACAAGGGAACCGACTCTGAATGAGAGCACTAAAACAGACTGCAATAAATTTGCCTTTCATTAGGGACCGCCCAAGTGTAATGGGCTGTCTTAGAAAGAAAATAATAATAAAAATAATTCTAAAAAATCAATTAGTTTTTCCTCTCCATTGATTTTTTTTTTTAAAGTATATCTCTGGAGAGATTCCACTTCAGGGTTTAAAAAGAAAAGCCGTGCAATGCGTGCAGTGCTTTGAATAAGACATCAGACGGGGACCACCAATCCAGGGCTACTTCATTACTCAAAATCTAACAAAATCAGCTCATTTTTCTTGCTTTGGCTACGTTTGAGGAAACTCAAATAAACAGAGGACAGCCAGCCTGGAGGGGTTTATAACAATCTAATGGTGTAACAGTTAAATTCTTTTGCTGCTTTTGCTGAGCTTATTCACTCTGCGTGACTCCCAGGACCCAGTCCTGTTCTGATTGAAGCTAGAGAGACGTTTGCCGCACATTTCAGAGAGAACAAAACCAGCCCTTCAGTCACAGCACCTCTGCCAGACGCTGTTTCACACCCTGCCAAAATGTCAGAGCTTGCATCACTTCAGTAGCTTGAGCGATTTGAAGTGGACTGAACAAAGCCCTGGAGAACGAACTGCAGAGCGAAACCTTCTCCGGTTCCTTTCCTTATCTCTGATTCTGTCTCACTGGGTTACATGGATAGCAACCGAAAACTGGAGAGCGCTGACAGACACGGAGTCACTGGTTGATGCTTCACAAGGAAGCTGTGAAAATATGAGAGTAACATTCTCCATTCCTACCTATTTGCATAATGTCCAAGATGAATTAAGTGAATCATAGCACAAAGATTATAGAGCAGCTGCCCTTAAATGTTTAGGAAAAAATCCACAGAGCTCTGAAATATGTCGTGCCAGCTTTGAACAGCAGTGCTTTTAAGTGCATTTAAGGTACAAAGTAAAGGTCTTCAACAACGTAATTTGTATTGACGTGTAGCAAACTTAGCTCACCAAAAATGTTGAGCTGGAAGGCCCATTTTGCCAGCTAAAGGGCTGCTTCCATGATTAATCCAACAGAGGGAGCTGCAAAAGCTCAGGGGCAGTTTGGCTGGGTACAGTGATGCTGGTAATTCAATTATACTGGTTGGTCACACTAAAACCAAAGTTACTCTGGAGATACAGATCACTTTGAGCCTGCCAAGAGAGCTGGCCCTGCAGAATTCCTTTGGTATGATGTACATCTCAGCGCTCTCCAAACCACTGATGAGCTGCAGATTGCTCTGCAGGACCCAGGAAAACTTCATAAATTGATCGTATTGCATGATGTTGTAAATATAACGATGGAAGCAGGTATGTTGTCTTAAGTGAGGGAAGTGCAAATTGTATACGTTTTGTCTGTCTTCACCTACACTTTCCCATTCCTACCTGCAGGACTTGCAAAATAACATCAGAGCAGCATGTGAGCCTTTTTACTGGGCACCATAGCTCAGGATAAAACTGAGATTTCAGTCTAACTTCACTGTGAAACACTCCCTGAAATCAGAGAAGCATCACACTGCAGTAGTTGGGTAAGGATAACTTCATCTAGGATCTCTATTTCAGACAAAATGCACCATTGTAACTGCACTAATTTCTGTAATGAGGTTTCTTGTCCTGAGTCTCACCATCTTGTCCGGGTTTGTCAATTAACAGTTTTAGGGCTTGCTATTTTGCTTTTCTTTTTGCCACATTTTCTGGGATATGTTGCAATTCTTATCAAAGTATTCAATTTTTACCAAGTAATTAAATTTATCAGCATAAATTAATCACCAAAGCACCCTTTGAGCAGTATTACAGATGGGGAAAATGAGATAAGAGCTCACTCAACCAGTAGCCTGAGGCCGGGCAGCAAAAAACAACTGCAATTATGCCTCTTGAATTCAGGAGTTCCTGTCTCCCAGCTCTGTTCTCAGACTGGATCATTCCTTTAGACTGCATTTGCAATAGGAAATACAAATCTAGTGCAACAGATGTGGCTCAATACAGATACACAGAGCTCAGATCTTCAGCAGGCAGGTGAACTACAGGGAAGACCAAACCAGACACACTGCATATTGCTGTTTGCATCAGACTGGCAGCCTCTGACCAAAGGCTTTGTGTTAAGAGACAGCAATCCTGCATGAAGACATGGCGCCAAATCTTACTCTGTTGGTGGTGGCCTTGTCCCACCCAGGCAGTGCGATGGAAGTGGCTGCATAGAGAAAAAAGGCCTGGAGATGTAAGGCAAATAATTTTCAAAGGGCTTTTGCAGAGAGTGAGCTAACTGCTGATGTATGTAGATCGTGTTTGAAAGTGTCTGAAAGCTCCTTGCTCACGTGGAATTGGAGTTGGAAGCATTTAGGTTATGCAGCGGACAGTGTCCTGTTGTGCAATCTCCGTACGGAGGATTTTTTGTTTTTAGCACATATGCCTCGATTTCTAGGAAGAGCACATCTAAGAAAATCATATTCCAGAGGACCATGCTAAAGCAAGTGTTTTTCCCCTTTAATTTTTAAGTGGTTACAAAACAATGAAGCCCTCAGTTCTTTCCACTTCACAGGGAAGAACATACAAAGAGCTACTTAATCTCTTTCAGTTCAGCTCTTTCATTCTCGTGGGTATCCAGTTGCAAGGTATCTGCATCAGTCTCCAAACTCTCCGCCGATCCCCAAAGCAAAGTGTGTCCAACTGCAAGCTCTTGTTCTAACACGCTGTTTCAGACTGACCAGGTTTCAGCATGCAAGTCCTGTTCTGCATGAATCTGTTTGACACTGGCAGAGGAGCGGGATCACAAAATCCAGCAGTTCTCCTTCTGCACTGAAACGCCGAGTACGCACTTTCACAACACCGGGCTAATCTTACCCCTGATGTCAAGGATCTAGAAGGAAGCAAGCGACAGAACTAAAGCAGGCACGTCACCAAGGAGGATCTGAATGCTTCCTGATTGGTCTTCCAAATGATTATTTCATGTGCTTCTAACAGAAACTGGCTTGCAATTCAAGTATTATGCAGTTTTCTTAATCGTCGCAAACTGCAATTAAGGAATCAGATGGCAAGATATAAATCATATCACAGGATCAGCTAGGAAAGAATACTGAAGGCAGACAATGCTGGGGATTCCATTTTTGTTCCCCGATTATTGCTAGGCAGTCTCAAATGCAAATAGATAAAAAAGAAAATAAATGTATTTATAGCTAAGCTAATAAATTAACAGCTGTACACTAAATTAATTTGTGAA
Source organism: Numida meleagris (assembly GCF_002078875.1). Lineage (NCBI taxonomy): Eukaryota > Metazoa > Chordata > Aves > Galliformes > Numididae > Numida > Numida meleagris. The sequence continues at coordinate 191,009,853 of NC_034409.1, read as the reverse complement.
ATTTGCAAGATGGAAACGCCGCATTTAGCTCAGTCACTTAGCAACAGCTGCTTCAGTTTAAGATGCGATCACTCTGCAGCTGTTAGCTGTCACCTAGGGCTGGAGCTCCCATCCCTCTAGCAAAGTCAGCAGGAGGGGATGTGTCTCTGCATTTTGGCTGCTCCTCTTCAAAATCCAGTGTCTTGACTCAAACACATTTTTACCGACCATCTGCGAGCTGGGCTTTGCAGTCAGGCAGGAGCCCAGCGCACACTCGCTCTGACAGCTCTCACCCCACATCAGAGAGGCAGCACAAACAGTGATGTCTTACATGATTGCCCAGCAACGCTCACCGCAGTGTATATCCACTGCCACCTTAAGTTCAGACAAAATGAGAATTGTGAATAAACCTTACAGCGTCCAAGAAAATTAGGGGAAGGAAATATCTACTGAATTTTTGCCACAGTGTAATAAAAAATGTAGGGACAATTAGGCCAAAATGAAGCCTGAGACATCATAGCCTAAGGGCTAGGGCACACCCCAGGGAAAGGGAGCTGTGTAGTTTTGGGCTAAGCAATCTGACTACTTACATGCAACGCTGCTCCACACCCTGGGTTATTTTCTTGTTTCCTGATGCATAACTATGCATAACTGTGTTTGTGGGGTGTGTGTTCAAATCAGAGCTATCCTTTGTAGGGCAGGTGTGCTTGGGGCAAGAGCCCTCAGTGGATGCAGACAAAGGAACACCTGCTCAATACAGGAGCAGAGCTGCTTGCGCTTGCTAAGACAGCATCCAGCCCAACGCGTGGAAGGAAAGCCCAGAGTGCACACATGTGTGTACAGACCAAGATCAAGGCTTTCATCTGAAGGTTTTGTCAACACTCAGAATGGCAAGGTCATAGCTCGTAGGTACCACTGAAACACTAATTATAGGGGCCTGATTATCTTCTACCCACTGCCCTGCATAGTCATTTATGACACAGAGCAGGATATCGAGAGTTCATCACCTCTTTTTTTAACCCCTGTTTTGTTCTGCACCATATGAATATATGCATGTTAAAGGAATTAAAAATAAAATCACCTGCAGAGTACATGCTACTATATTCAAACCACTAGTAAGAACACTTAAGCATTCATTAGCCTAAAAAAGAAGTGTGTGTGGTTCCTCCCTACTACAGGACTTCCTTCAGCAGACAGTTCTCATACATAATAAGTTGATGCAGAACAGAATATCTGTGGGGGAAAGTGAAAAAAAAAAGTAAACAGGATGCTCAGATCAGAGGTTGCCAGTGGCTATACATTTTCCTTTTTTTCTTCCCCAAACCCTGTAAGATAATATGATGACTAATAAGATCACAAGCACAGGCTGTAAGGCCCACTTAGTAAGGCAAAATAAATTTAAAAGCATAAACCTAAGTGGCTTGAAAATAAATCAGGTCAGGAAGCAACCCCAACCCTCAGAAACTGCATAGGAAGTTTTCCATTTCAAGCTGTTCCCCCTTCTTTTAGCCTTCCAGGTTTTTTTTTTTTTTAATTAACTGGAACTTTACAGGTGTTCAGGGTGAGCAGAAATGCAGCTGAAATTACTTCTTTGCAAGGGGTGAGGGATGCTGCTAGCAGATTCCTACTCTGTGTAGGAATCTTTGCTCTTTGCTGGTCAATCACTGTCAAAAGAAAGACTGGTTTTTTTTCTGGCAAGCTTCACTGGACTGCTGGCAAAATTCACTTCTCTTATTGGAACAGGCTGCTCAGGGAGGTGGTGGAGTCACCATTCCTGGAGGTGCTCAAGAAACAGGTAAATGTGGCCCTTAGGGACATGGTTAGTGGGCATAGTGGGGATGGGTCAACAGGAATAGATTATCTTAGCGGTCTTTTCCAACCTGAATGATTCTATGATTCTTTCCATACTGAACCTTTCCATTTTGACAGTCCCAGCCTACCTGTCTGACACTTAGCTCACTCTGAAGATTGGAGGGGAACCCACCCAGTCCAAACAAGGAACCTGGATTTTCTGTCCACTTCCCAGAGCATTTTTCAAGTGTATCTATATAATGGTATATAAATCCGGTAGATAAATCCAAGCCTGACAGAAAAATTTCTCTCTTCAATCCACCCCACAAAGTATTTCCCAAACAAGCTAATGAAGTCTTGGTCTACTTGTAATAGAAAACAGACCTTCTGTAGGCATTATATGGACAGTGCAATTTGCATTTGCTCAAGACCACGTTCAGCAGACACTGTGCAAGCGCTCATTTACTTCATTCAATCACAGTCAATTCAGCACATCCAAACAACACAGAGTCCAAAGCCATGCAGAACATACACGTGCACGGTGACTACATCCCTGCACCTGTAAGTCAGCAGCCCGGATGGAGCTTGGCAAACCCAGGATATGGTTCAGCCCCTTTGCTATTTACCTACGTTTTTTCCCATGTGTCTTTCCTTTTCAACCCGTTAGTTTCACCTTGGTAACGTGTGGCACACAACAAGCAGTTTAACAGGCTCAGGGACACAATCATGAAAAATTCCAAGTAAGCAGGGAAATCAGAACTTGCTTGTTTCTGCCACCATCCCTGCTGTAATCCTCACTTACAGCTGACTCAGTTTTCTTTCTGGCAGCGTACCAACTTCTTCACTGAAGTCCTGAAAGACTCCATTCTTCTTGTAAAAAATCAGTTACTTTGTAAAATAAGTATACACCCTTGCGCTGATATAATCTATCTTGGTTTCCTCCTTTTACTTTTTCCCTGACCACCACCTGACTCTAAATTCCCCAGATTTGCTGTAAAGCTTTCCACTCCCATCAAGGTCAGATTAGTGGGTCTGAGAGGCTTACTCGCTGAACCCCAGCTTGCTCAGCAGAGCATCAAAGAACAAGCACATCTGAGACCTCCACTACAGAGATTCAGGTTTTCTGCAAAGTAATTTTCCATTTTGCTTGCAATGTAGTCCCAAAGAAAGCATTATGTGACAGTGAAATCACAATGCTGAAGTGTTAATTGCACTTTGGTTGCAAGATAAAATTCTTGCTAGCTATGCCCACTATTTTTGTTTGCTGTGGTGTCACCTACAGCAGGGGGAAGGCATTTCAAACATCGACACTAGCATTTCTCTCTCGTATAACAAAGTAATCATTTAAAGTGTGATCACTGGTACTTAACCACAGATCAAAAGAAAGCTGCTGATGAAACCGAAGTTTGTCAGAGCGCGTGAGATGACTTGTCTTGTTATTTCAATTGGAATGGAAAGTTTTGATCCTGCAGTTCATCCGCATGCCTGCACACTGGGCCAAATTCCCCTGTCAGTAACAAGTTCACATACACATCCAACCAGTCATCCCAGGTGTCACTCTACAGCCTTCCATGGAAGCACACAAACCTATCATTACTTTTCTTTTAACTCAATCTCTCGTTCAGGCTTTTAGGATACAGTAGTAGGCTAAGTGGACATCACAGCCTCTCTACATGAACCACACCGAATAACTTTGGAGAAAGCAGAGCCAGAGGTACCAAGAAATGCACTGACTTTGAAGAGCTGCACCCAGAGACCCGAGGACAGCTACAGCAGCTGATGGCAGGCATCCGCAGGGAGCGAGCTAATCAGACAGGCTCCCTGACCTGAGAAAGCACAGCTCAATCAGATGGGACTGCAGCACGAAGAACAAGATGGCCAGAGACTGTCCTTGACAGCCTGCCTGCCTGAGCAGATGAGTGCTGGTCACTCAAGCATTTTCAAAGGAGATGATTCTAGCTGTTTTCTGTTACAAAACCAAGCAGCTTATCTAATACTGTAAGAAATGCATAGAAGCCAGAAATGTTCATGGTCACTACTGCATGCCCAAATCACTTTGAGCTCTGTGGGAAGAAGAAAGAATGGACGTCTCCAAAACCACAGGCATTCCTAAGGAAACAAAATGACAATCTCCATTGTCCATTAGCAACACGCAGCCTGTAACATCCAGCTGGGGAGATCTGACACACACCGATGGGCCTTAAGGATTTGAAAAGGTTTTCTATTACAAATTACTACTGACCATCTTTATCACTACAAAATTTAGAGACCTAAGGCCATAACACAGCATAGTACAAAGATAACACATCTCCTGTTGTGAAAAGCACAGACATGGACAAGTCAGGGGCTACCCACTGCTATCAGTGTTCTGAAAACAATGATCACACATCCCAGCCTTTTTCACTGCTCAGATTTAGCCAAAGACAGTAGTAACTTTGACAGATATTCAGTGTTGTGACTACACAGCCTTACAGTCCTTGCCTAGAGGTTCTAGATTCTACCACTGTATGCACCATATATGACATTAATTAAATGCACAGGAAAAACATTAATGAAATTTGCAAATCTAAGTATTCAAAAGCTGGGAAATGCCAAAGTGAATGTCAGCTGCACCACTTTAATTAATGATCTCTTTCCATACATACCTTATAATGGATTTTAATTATGTGATTTGGTGCTGGTTTTCTACAGATCTCTGCTTCATTTAGTTTACAAAACAACATCACTCACTTAAGGGGATAGGTGTCATTTGTCTTCATGCACTAAGTTTAGGAAATCTGAACCTTCAGCAAGGTGAATCTTCTTTTGAAATAGAAATCTTGCCATAGTGAATGTATAAAATATTAATTTAGGTACCTCAGATGGGGCAGTAATCCACCCTTTCTAGAAAGAGCAGCTCAAATTCTTTTTCCTCCTTTTTTTCATGCATATTCCAATGCCTTATTCATCGTAAGCTGGCCAAACCTGAAGACAGAAAACATGAATTTATTCTACAGTTTTCTATTCTTTTCATCACAACAGAACTTCAGCATTTCTTAATTTATTGTAACAACCTGGAAGCAGAAGTAAAATCTCCAGTCCTAGAGGGAACTGCTCTTACTCGGTCTTGGTTTCTCACTTCCCATACATGCTGTCATCTTTTTTTTTTTGTTTGTCCAATACATTTATCTCTCCACGCACACCAGACTGTTTAGGTAAATGTCTCTACTCCCCCACAGCCATTCCAACACCTTCATAAGGCCAGTCCCAGTTTCCTGCTCATGTCCCCTTCCACCCACTACCTTCTCATCCAGTCTCCATCACTTCCCCACCCACTGTTTTGTTTTACTGTTGAAGTTCAGTACACCTCCCCAGAAGAGAAGAAGTGAGATTCTTTTTCAAAGTCGTACGACTTGGCCAAATTTGGGTCAACTTTCGCAGGCACAAGAGGTACATTCCTGACACATCATCTAACCTCTTGCCAAGCTGAAAAAGCATAAAAGCATCCAAGCTTCTCAGATAAGTTGCTGCCAGTATTTTAAGACTAAAAACAACCTATTCTCTTTTCATACTGGGAGACAAATGAACAGCTCTGAAATTTAAGGAGAAAGTGGGGAGGAAAAGTCATCTAAGACAGGCATTTGGCAGAAAAACTTTACTGTTAACTAAAACTAAATAAGTAGCCTCACACAGAGGCCACATTACAGCTGGCTAAGGGAAAATAACTATCTGGATTGAAAACGATGTTTTTTCAAAGGCTGTATGAGCTGTGATCACCTTGATATGACTTCTGACACATTTCTGAAGAAATTTGAAGTTATGGTCCACCGACTGATGAAGTAAGCCCAATAGAATGCTCTTAGCTTGTAAACACAAAGACAGGGAACTACCTTTTCACGGGTACTTGCTGAAGAACTTGCCCAGCGGGCTCCACGCATCTATTCAATAAGTTTTGAATACAGTGCATCCTTTAGCATCCAAGAGGTACACTTATTTTTTTCCACATGACCAGCAGCAGTCATTTTCCGTGTAGTATTACCAAGGTTCATTTTAAGTCTGTGTCTTGGAATTTAAAGTCTTTATTATCCTTGTTACTGGTTTGAGACTTTGGAATTGGGCCAGAGCTGAAACTTTGGCAAACACTGACACAGAATCCAGCAGCACCAAGAATTTTGAAGTTTTAGCTGACCAAAAAAAAAAAAGAAAGAAAGAAAGAAAAGAAAAACCTCAGATTCTGTCTCATTAACATATACTGAACTTATGAAAAAAAACCTACAACCTTCTGCCTTTGCTGAACTTTAATTGCAGTTTTGCTCAGCACGCAAGCTAGTTTTCCCATATCCTTAGCCAGTCTCATTGTACCTTTGGGGAGCTGGGCTGGAGATTCTGCCTAGAGCAAACAAGCAGACATTGCATTTCAGAAATCATCTGCTTGAAATCATCCATACCAGCCTCATTAAGTCTCAGTCTTTCCATTTATATTTATTGCTTACTGAAATCATTCAGGGTTGCACTGGCACAACCTAGAGAACTGAACCAACTGGTAATTTCACTTCAGCATTGTTCTCAGATTTCTTGGAGGTTGCAGGGAAAAGTATTACTCACAGTAAATGAGCCTGCAAATGTTTTAACTATGATTCTGGGAACATAACCGATAATACGGTGGGAAAGGAAGCCTTGATTCATGCATCCATGTTCTCTGCTACTAGAAGCAAGGGAACCCAAGCTTCAGATAAATGTATTTGGTTTTTGCTGGGCGATCTACTTGCATGCCATACTTCTGCTGGGCATTAGCTTCCTCCGTGTTCTTTGAAACAGCAACTAGAGGTATTACAACACTTCATTTGTCTTCATATGGGACATATTTTACTGCTGGTCTCCAGTACACAAGCTGTTGGCAACCATATCCAAATGGTTTACGTCTATCCTTTCTGCAAAATTCCTCTACCAACACTTTTTCTTAGTCCACTACATGACTTTGCAATTCATAATACCAAACATCACTTGATTTCTATTACTCTGGTCTTCAAGGCTATGTGGTACTTCCTATGCAGTGTTCCAGTCTCCCTGTGTTTTGATATTTTGATGTTGTTTGATGTTTTGGTGTTTTGAATTTTATCTCATCAGTAAACTTAGTTAGCAACTTCAGTCTTATTTAGAGCAGCTAGCCCTGAAAACATGATTCATTTATTATTATGTTTTGCCTGTATTGTATTATTGTTCTCTGGCTTTGTTGCAAATGCTTGACAAGCCTGTAACCACATAATCATTAACAATACACATTTACCTAAGTAGCACAGTTGACTACTGTCAATTTTCCTATCAAAGATTTTCCAACCAACTTTAAAACGGTCACTGCTCAAAGTTAATTTGCCACTATGCAGACTGGAAAATTGTGATGGCCTTTAGTCCAAATCCTCAATGACATTCCAATTAAAATGAAGTGACCTTGTTTAAGTTCAAAAATATTGCCCACTGAGAGGAAAGGCATCTGTTGTTTATCAGAACCATTTTCCTGAGATTTCTGAAAACTCCATTCAGTGCCGTACTGAACAGTTTTTTGAAATCCTGAGGGCTAGAAATCAGAGAAGGTAGGAGAAATGTGTGTTTAGAACAGAAGCTTCAATTCTGGGAAACTAGTGGCATTACAGAAAATTAGCAATTGTCTGTCATTATGCTCTGGCTGAATCTGACCCCAGGCCTACCTTCAATTAAAGGTGACATAGGAGTTCAGGCTTCAGAGACTTTAACATGGCAACTCTCAACAGGCTGCAACTCGTAAAGAATAGAAACAGAATAATTGAGAAGTGGCAGGCTCGGCACAGAAAGCTGTTTCAAAGATCCTGTGTCTCTGTGTCATCCTTCAAGTAACCTCTTATTATCTGTATTGAAAGTTGATGCCTAGATTCTTAGTGAGGAAAGAAAAGTCTCTTGGTAGTCAGTGCCCTCAGCTTACCCTCATGAATACTTTCAAAGTTCCACTTGACTCAGCTGGAACTTGGGTCCAGAACAAACTCAATTTTAAGGCCAAGAATAGCCACGCAGCAGCACTGAAGGTAAAAAACCAACAAACAAAATCGTATCCAGTCTCCTGAGCACTGATTGCACTCTCCATTCTTGAGATGGGTTACACTTTCTGCTATCACAGTTCTCAGGTTGAAGTGGCTGGAAGGAATATCTGGGGTTGCACAAACTCAGGAGTCGACAGGTCTAGCTGCTACTCACTTCCTCCACATTATCCACAGCTTTCCTGTCATCTTGGGCAAGGCATTTATCTGTCTGTTCATTGAAGAACTAGTAAAGCAAGTAATTTTCTACTGCGTCGTGTAACAGGGCCTTGAAACATACTTCTACTGTTTGTGCAAGGTTCCAAGATTGCTGTTATTAATAACTATTTGCATTCTACCAGGATTAGTGATCTCATATAAGATCTAACTGTATAAGATAATCATATTGCAATGATGGTCCATACATCCAAACATTTACGCTGTAAATAGGCAGAAGGATACAGACATTCAGAGATCAAATTAAGACAACAATACAAAAAAAATAATGCAAAAAGGACTAGATTACACCTCTGTAGACTACTTTTGTCGCCAGTGCTCTTATACCAGCTTAACTCACCTTTCACACTATGTTCTACTTCTGCATAGAAGCTTTCCATTTAGCACATCTTCTCACACTGGAAAAAAAAAAATAGATATTAAAGCATTAAACATAAGCAAACAAAAGATGTGGTAATCCCCCACAGATAAAGTACTGAATCTGACTGAAATTAAAGAAACGCAGTTGTGTTAATAAAGATTTAATCTTATTAAGCTTTCAAAGCAATTATGTGAATGGAATAATAAACAGGCATGATTATGTCTCGGCGCTAAGAGCAGCATCTGCATTCACATAATCTTCTGCCACGGGGAGCCACTCACTCAAATCGATCCTCCTGCCTAATGCTGAACTTTTCTTTCGCTTCAGCATCATGGCTTCAGAAAGAACAAATGTGCCTGATCAGCAGGGACACCAGAAAAGATGAGCTTACAAAACGCTCTCTCTGAAGGAAACCACAGAGGATATCGGCATGGTAAAGCTCGAACAGAATATAATATGTAAACACTAAGCAGGCATAACATCAGTCAGGTCCCTTCTTCCAGATCTTTCCTTTGGCATCAGAAGACAACATCAGAGCCAACTAAAAGTTGTGATCATTCCCTTGACATGTATTTCTTCACTCACCTTTGGTCAAATTTGCTGTTGTCATTGTCTGATTCAAATCCTGAGATGTGTTGCTTCCTCTTTTTCTCTTGAAGTCTTTCTTCATCTGTTCATAAAGAAAGCAGAGTTCCCATTTGCTTTTTGATCTACTGCTATTGTTCTTTGGAGGCTATAAGCAACACACAAGTCATTACCACTAACAACTGAGAGAAGGAGAACAAACAAGCTTGCTTCTTTCCCACAACGATTTTGCTGGCATACTTGCTTGCTATCATACTTTTTCAGATAAATTTTCATACCTGTCAAGTGACCGCGATGTCTGATAGCAGGTTCAGAGCACTTGGCAGGTACAGGCATACGTCAGTGAGACAACTTATACTAACATAAACAGTTCACCTATAATTAAACCTTAATTGAAGAACTGCTTTGGCTGAACCAAAACACTGCTTTGGTACCAAGAGCAAAAGGGAACACTAATGCAAGCCCTGCTGCTCACAACCCTGGCCCATGAAGAAAAAACCCAAACATGGGTATGAATCAGTCTGAAAAGTTCTCACAGGATGTAAGTGTTCTGCTAAAAGACAGCTGGCCTCCAACTTCTAATTAAGCCCAGAAGAAATAAATAAATAAATAAATAAATAAATGTATATTTAAATATATTTATACAGAAATACTAATTTAAGCCTCTCTAAATACCGATGGCAATTTATTTGTTGGTTTTGTTCCTGTGCACTTTACAGAGTCAGAGAAAGGTAATCATCACTCCTAGCAACTGGAAGTCAATATTGTTTCTGTCCCAGTTTGCAGAATACCACATTTTACGTATTTTTCCCAGAAACACCCACAGATAAAAATATAACACAGCGATGACTATTTCTGTTGATCTGTGGCATTGTGCATGATAAACAGCAGCAGAGAATTCAGTTCAAATGTTGTTTTGGAGATTTTTTTTTTTCCAAACACACTCAAAATTTAATCATTTTACCTCCAGGCCTTCTACCAGTTTTTCAGCATTTGCAATTCTTAGAAGTATGTTTCTATGTTATCTTACGTAATTAAGTATGATTGAGTATGAGCAACGAAAAAAACCGCACACTGATGTCCTTTGGGACATCTTTACATTTCTATCAGGTAGAACTTTTTTTTTTAATGTTAAAGTATGAGTTCCAACAAACGCTGCCCTTGCAGGACTGGCAAACTACTTCAGATGAAGGAGTGCACGCTGTCCAATTGCCAGCAAATTTGGGGGTATGATTTTGTTGGGTTTGTCACTGTACTGCCATGGATGGGGCTAACACTAATTCTTAAGGAAGGAAAGCTAAGGGTGTTTTGTATCACAGATCCCAGAGATCACTCACACATAGCTGTCGCATTTCTCAAATGTTAGACAGGTGAGACTTCCAATAGGAGAGTTCGCAGTGAAACCTCCACTTTAAACAGAACTCAGCTTTAAATGGAATTTTCACAGTTGTATGGAAATGAAAATCCACAGGACAGAATCCATTCCTTTGTAAGAACAGCAGTTGTGTGGACATGCCATATAGCTGCAAGACAAAAGATGAAGTTGTCTGACATAGAACAAAACATACACACAAAATAACAACACTGCAGTTAAAGCAAAAAGATCTCTGCATCCTTTATACCCAAACTGACATAATTAATCTTACTTTAGGAGGAAAAGATAGCGTTTGTCTTGGAAAATAATACTGTGCTACTGATTTCAGATCTACATGCTAATGTTCTATCACAAATATTTATAATTAGACATCCTCGCTCTGCATACACTTCAGCAAAGAAAATTACTCAGCTGCTGTTGTGAACTGCATATTTCAGCACATCTATGAAAAGGCAGATTGCTTCCCACCCTCCCCCCTCTCCTACTTCTCACAATTTCAGGAGAAATTATCTAAAACATCACAAACTGTAGGTGAGTGGGACACATACAATAGTTTTCAGTTCCCATAGCAAAGGATTTGTTCCCTCCTACTTTAAATGAAGATTATCAGGCAAAATAACATATCACCTCTTGAGAAATGGTCAGCAGTAACTCCACGAAATGTAGATTCGTTTAACAGAAGTTTCCGTATAAGCATGAGCACTGATGTGACAGACATCCCAAATATAACTAACAAGGACATTTTCTGCATCATTTAAGAATGCAGCTTTCCACTACAACAGGATTTGGTCTCACTGCATTCCAGAAAAAAACCAACCTTCCAAGAGGTCCTGAAATCCTTACTAGCCCTTGTCAGTAGATATTTCACCCAAATATCCATACTTAAAAGTGGGACTCCAAAGAAAAAAAAAAGAAAGGAAGGAAGAAGGAAAGAAAAAAAACATAAATGGGCTTTAAAAAACCAGCCTTGCAAAATGTGTGTTTGGCTTTCTGTCTGCTTTAGTTACTAGCCTTTCGGCTTACCAGCTTGTCTTCAAACCCAGGGATGCTAGATCCTTCTGTTCTTAAATGAAACCTGAAAGATACAACCACTTTGAATTCAAGATCTTGGTCTTAGGGGAAAAGAATGCAAGGGTCTTTTGCCAACAGCGCCTGCCTTCAAGTCCTCGTTTAATTACAAATCATCCATTGTTGCTCCAGTTACATTCAGAGTGTTCTATTCAAATCTTAAGTCCATGTGCAGTGCTGCAGTAATACAGGTATATTTGTGCAGCAAAGTATCTATTTTTGCATAATGTTGAAACTATGCCTATTATTACAGAAGAGCCATTTTATTTGTATTAATTTGTATTTTTCTTGCTGCATCAGAGATGACGAAGACAAGATCCGGGCCAGGTTTGAAGTCTTCCTTTCTCATCTAATCATTCAAATACCATCACCTGTTTTGGACTTCCAAGGGCAAAGCACTTCTCTTCAAAGCTAACAGCGCAACCAGAAAACAAAAACCACTGGTAGTTCTCATTTACTGGGCAGGGTGGCCAGTCACGACTGAAGAGCAAATAAACTTTCTGACCCTTTGGTAGGAGGCAGTAACCTCTGGTAGCAGAGGGGAACAGATAGGGATAACAACACACCAGGTGCTGCTGCCTAAACACAACAGCGTTTGCAAATGTAGATTTTCAGGCCAGTGGCTGGGCCTCGTTGCTGACACTACACACACACACACATGAATTAAACGCAGAGTCCCTCCCAAAGACACACTGCACGGGACATCCAGTGTCCATTTTATTGAGGCCTCCCAAAAATGGGGAGAGCACGCAGCCTGCCTACTGGGGATGGCAAAAAGCAGCTGGAAAGGGGTGATGTCCTAAACCTATACAGCCATTTGCTAAGAAAAGCTGTGCTCGAGATTGCCAGGCCTGTGCTCAACAAGGTTTTTCTATCTGGGGCACTCTGACTGCTTCTAGCTTCTCTACCAGTTTCCAGAGAGATTTGAAATGCCAAAGGAAAATTACTGATTGGGGGGAAATCAGCTAAAGTACAACAGAGAACACAGGGCACACAAATTCCTCCCTGTATACTTAGCTGAACTTATGCATTCAACTCCTCTGCTGTTGTTTATTGGCATTAAAGTGCCCAGGAGACATTTCCTCCCAGCGTCTTCCAATATTTTCCTGCCTTCTAGTGTTTGATTTTGCCCTGAAAAACCCACCCAAGAATTTCTGCCACGTCCGTGCCCTGAATAACTCAGCCTCCCATAGGAAAAGGAAGCAGATCAGGGAGTTTTAGGAAGGAAGGGAGCTGACCATACAAAGAGCTAAGAACAGTTAACTGCATTATAGCTACAGAAAGAGCAGAAAACATGGGGACTCGGGCAGAGAAATAGGAATATGTACAAAGAAAACACAAGCAGTGATATGCATGGAAGAAAAAATGGAAGAATACGTGGACTAAGTCAAATGGAGAGAAAAGAAAACTGAGAGTATCGGAGAGAAAGGAAAATGCATACATAAGCATGTTTCACCTGTAGAGAGCAGGCAGGAGCACAAGGGAAATCTGGTACATGGAGGAAAGGAGAGAGAAGGCACAAGGAAGATCTGGAATGAGATACAGAGCCAGCAGTGCTGCAGGGAAGAAGAATCTGGTGAGCTCTACTCGTTCAGTTTAAAGAAATTAAGAGATAACTTTAAAAATGACCTTTAAAAGGTCATTGAAGATCAAGAAACTGAAGGGCTTCTCACCTATCAGCGGCAAGAACACAAAAGAAAATTGCGATAGGACACCAAAAGCAGTTGTTTGGAATGACACTACCATCTGGTGGCCAAAGAAAAGTCAGTGTTCCAGGAGGGTGGAGTCCAACAGATTGCTAAGGCTTGTGTGAAAGCAGGCTGTAGATATATAAGGATCTATAAGTACTGGGGGGCACAGCACCATGGATTACAGAAGTGAGAGGCTGTAGGAAAGTGACAACAGACAACAAAGCTCAATGCAGCAGTGATATCCATAGGAAACAGACGCTGGAATGAACACAGTAATTACGGATCTTGCAAGTAAAGCTATAGAAAACCAAGTGTCACTAATCCTGCACAGAACTTCTCACAGAAGTGTGTCTGAAGCATAAGGGAAGAGGCATTCCAAAGCTGCAGGGGGATGTTTTGATACAGGCTGTGAAAGTACATAATTTTCAGACGCTGATATTGCTTAATATTTGTAGCACAAACATTTTTTAAGCCTTGAGAATTAACAAGAATTCTTTCAATTATTACCTCTTAGAAGTGAGCCCTTTCTTCCTAAAGCTGCAGCTGCCACCTACAAAACTGTCACTTTATTATTCTGATCCTCGATTCTAACGTAGCGTTGCTTAATTTCTTCCATAATCTTGGCAATAACTGATTTTTTTCCCTCTACTACAGTTGTTGAGCACAGAAAGCCACTATTGAGAAAAGCAATTGCTTTTTCACAAAAGTGCTTCAGGACTTATCTAAGGCTTATTGCAGTTGTTATGTCTCCTGCCTTGCCTCACATTTCTTGCCATCTAATCTTGTACAAACAATAAAGGCCCAACATTAACAACTCTGCCATTTTTTCCTTTCCCTTCTTTACGTTATCACTGCTCAACTGTTGTGGAGAATTTTACTCCTACAGTTTAAAACATCCCCATTTCTTATAGCCAAATGATCACCTTGGAAAGGGATTCTTCTATCCAAAACTTTTCTATCCAAACCTCTTAAGATGAGATGTCTCAACGGTCCTACACTTCAGAAAACAAGAGTTTGTCATGTCACACCCTACATGAGAAATGATTCTGCGTTTTGCAACTTTGACCTTTATGGTGGACTGACCTTCAGTTAACAATAAGGGTTTGCTTTTGTTGCTTGGAAGCAATGTATCTGTGTGCTGCTTCCCTGCAAGAATTAGATTGTGCACATCTTGGTCAAAAGAGATTCCTGTGCAGTGTGGTGAGAGTCCGTCTTTGGTGCCACCTCGTGGTAAGAATACTGGATCATGAAAATACTCCACACCTGCTTCTCCTTGGAGGTCATAGAATAGTTTGAGTTGGAAGGAGCCCTCAAAGGTCATCTAGTCCAACTCCCCTGCGGTGAACAGCGACATCTACAGTTAGATCAGGGTGCTCAGAGCCCGGTCCTGCCTGCCTAAGAACGTTTCCAGGAATGGGGCATCCACCACCTCTCTGGGCAAACAGTTCCAGTGCCTCATCAACCTTATCATAACAAAACCTTTTCCTTATATCCAGTCTAAATCTCCCCTCTCTTAGTTTGAAACCATTTCCCCTTGTCCACAGACCCTCCTGCAGAGTCTGTTTCTTGTTTCTTACAGCCCCCCTTTAGATACTGGAAGGCCGCTCTCAGGTCACCTCGCAGCCTTCTCTTCTCCAGGCTGCGCAGCTCCAGCTCTCTCAGCCTGTCCTCGTAGGAGAGGTGTTCCATCCCTTGGATCATTTTTGTGGCCCTCTTCTGGATGCGCTCTAACAGGTCTACGACTCCGCATTTGGACACAGTACTCCAGCTGGGGTCTCAGCAGTGCAGAGCAGAGGGGCAGGATCCCCTCCCTCACCCTGCTGGCCACGCTGCTTTTGCTGCAGTCCAGCATACGGTTGGCTGTCTGGGCTACGAGGGCACAGTGCTGGCTCATGTCCAGCTGCCATCCACCAGAACCCCCAGCTCCTTTCCAGCAGGGCTGTGCTCCATCCTTCCATCCCCCAGCTTGCACTGATAGTGGGGGCTGCTGCAACTCAGGTGCAGACCTTGCACTTGGATTTGTCAAACCTCATGAGGTTCTCCTGCACCCACAGCTCAGCCTGCCTGGGTCTCCCTGCATGGCATCCCATCCCCCAGGCACGTTGACTGCACCCCACAGCTTGGGGTCATCTGCAAGCTTGTTGTGGTCCATTTAAAGCACTTCTACTCTTTCCACATTGTGAAAAGGTCTTTGTAATTAAAAGCAAATGGCAGCTGACATTTGTCTGTTCGATTCCCTTCGGCTCCCAAGCGATCACACTAAAACCTTAAGAATACTTCTACTGTTAGGTGCAAGAGCTCAGAGAATGAAACTTCTGTGATTATTTTCTTCTCCTGTAAGGATGTAGGGACTAAATCCGAAGCTGAAACAACAAAGTAACTGAGGCATTATTCATGGAAGCTTAGCCAACACCCCCTGCTCAGAGCAGGAGCTGCCTTGATTATCCTCATGGGTCCCTTCCAACATGGGATATACCACGATTCTTCTCAGCTACAAGACACAAAAACACATCCTAAAGGAGGAAATCTCAGCTTCTCCAGGCCACCTGAGGTCCTTCGGGGCCTCCCTTATAAAAAGACCTTACCACCTTCTGCAGCATGAGGACAAAACCTATTTTTAGCGTTACTTCCACTGGAGAAGCCTGAGGATTGCCCCCGGCCTCCTCCTGGCACCTTGTTAGGGCTGTTCCTCTCCACAGGCAGCACGGAGCCAGCAGACCTCACCCACACCTGCATCCTTCCCCTCGGGGAAACACTTTGAAAAGCCTCCCCCGGGCTCAGCCCCCAACAACCTGCCAGCCTTCCCTCACACAAACACCTTCCCAGCGCCCCGTAGACGCCTGCTCGCTGCTTTATTCCCCTTTTACCGGGGGAGCTACGCCTGAAGTTGTGCAAGAGGGAGAGGCGGGCGGAGAGGCAGGCAGAGCTCCTGGGCTGCCACCGCTATCACCTCAGCGCCAGCGGGCGGGAAAGCGCCAAGCCTACAACCCCCCCCCCCCACGCCAAGCCACGGAGCCGATTTCGCGCATGCGCGGCGCCGCCGGGGGCCGCGGCCGCCCCGCTGAGGGGAGGGAGGGCGGCGGTGAGCGCTGGGGAGGGTGTTCCTTGCCCCGTTGCTCGGTGCGTGGTTATTCTGAGATTTCTACACGCTCCCAAACCGGCTGCGAGAGGAATCGGCTCGTCTCTTCTTCCCTCGCGGGTGGCTCGCTCTGAGGGGGTGTTCTCCCTTCCTCCTCGCCGCGGAGAGGGCACCCCTCTTCCCCCGCAGGCTGAGGGAGAGACGTTCCTGAGGGGAGAGGGGTCCTCCTTCCCCCGCCGCCGAGGGGACAGGGATCCCCGTGCCCGCTCCCCTGTCAGGCTGAGCCAAGCTGAGGGCAAAAACCTCGCAGCTGCAAGCAGGTGGGGAAAGAAGCCGCCTCCTACCTTGTGAGGCCAAATGTTGCTATTTTCCCTCCCTCTTTCTTCCTTTCTCCCCACAGGCTGTGGGGCTGGACCAGCGCGAACTCCTCTTTCGAGTCACTCACTGAGTGGGGACTGTGGCCATGGCTGCGGGCGGCATCTGGACGTCGCTGGGGCTGATGGTGGCCATCGTGGCGGCCGTGGGCCTGTGCCGGAGCTTGGCTCGCCGCCGCCTGCACGCCCACCCACGCCTTTGCTCATTCCTCCTGGAGCTGCTGAGCACCTTCCAGGTGTGCGCCTGCACCAACGAGCTCAGCCTGCTGGGCAACACGGAGCCCAGGCCGCACACCGCCCTCACCCTCACCTACGGCTTCACCGTCCTGCACGGCCTGACGCTGCCCGGCAGCACGTGCAACCCCTGCGGCACCCTGCAGCCCCTGTGGGGCGGCCGGACCTCGGTCAGGGCGGGGGGACTGAAGATCGGTGCGCAGTTCGTCGCTGCGGTGTTGGCCAGGGTCTTTATGCACTTGATCTGGAGGCTGGAGATGGCGGAATCCCATCTGGGGGCACTGACTCAGGGCTGCGGTGACCCCATGCAAACGACGGAGGTGCAGGCGTTCTGCATAGAGCTGCTGTTCTCTGTCGTTTTCCAGCTGACCATCCTGCAAGTGGAAAACATTAAGCCCAGCTACAGAGTCCACGCGGTTGCTCTCCTCATCACCATGCTGGTGTTTGCAGGTTAGTCCTTTTTTTTCGCTGCTATTGCCGTCAAGTGCTTTAAAGAAAATTTAAAAGTCACTGAATCAAAGGGGTTGAAGATCACCTAGTCCAACTCCCCTGTTAAAGCGGGAAATCGAGATGCAAAATTCACTTCTTTCAATTAGGAAAAAAAAGAAGCATCATAGAAATGGACTTTGGGGTGCTGATGGATGGCAGCTGGACGTGAGCCAGCACTGTGCCCTCACAACCCAGACAGCCAACCGTATCCTGGGCTGCAATCCAAAGCAGCGTGGCCACAGGGTGAGGGGGTGATCCTGTGCCTCTGCTCTGCACTGTGAGACCTCACCTGGAGTACTGCGTCCAGATGTGGAGTCCTCAGTACAGGAGAGATGTAGACCTGCTGGAGTGTGTCCAGAGGAGGGCCACAAAAATGATCCAAGGGATGGAACACCTCTCCTATGAGGACAGGCTGAGAGAGCTGGGGCTGTGCAGCCTGGAGAAGAGAAGGCTGCGAGGTGACCTGAGAGCGGCCTGTCAGTACCTAAAAGGGGGCTGTAAGAAAGAAGGGGACAGACTCTTTAACAGGGTCTGTGGTGGTAAAACAAGGGGAAATGGTTTCAGACTAAAAGAGGGGGAGATTTAGACTGGATATGAGGAAGAGGTTTTGTTACGGTAAGAGTAGTGAAGCACTGGCACAGGTTACCTGGAGAGGTGGTGGGTGTCCCGTTCTTGGGGACAGTCAGGGTCAGGCTGGACATGGCTCTGAGCTGTAGGTATCCCTTCTCATCATTGCAGGGGTGTTGGGCTAGATAGCCTTTACTGGTCCCTTCCAACCCAAACGATTCTGTGATTCTATGGAATGGTGCTACAGATGCCAGGTTCATCTGGAGTTTATACATAAAGTTAGTCTGGTTAGGTCCTATGGCATGTGTTAAGAATGAAATGAGTTGTGTATGCAAAACATCTAATCCACAAGCAAATAGGGCTCTGTGAAGCTCTTAACCCTTGTTAAAATGTCTCAGTGAAGGGTTGTTTTGTAACCTGACCTTAGACAGTCTGAGGATTCCATGTGTACCACATTGCTCAGATTTTGAAGCGGCATTGCAGGAGAGCACCAGTCTGCATCAGGGAAAGATGCTGAGCATGCAGGCCTGCAGAACAGAGGTTCTGCGTTAAAATAATGCATAATTCATATCAGTGCAGTGGTTAACTGTTAAGAAATGTTGGAAGCAGGAACGGTTATTTGTGGAATGTGTGCACAGTTCAAAGTACTTGTGAAACCACATGCAAAAAAAAAAAAAAAAGTTTGTTGCCTGCAGTATCATAGCACCTGCAAATCTCATGTCCCTGCAGTGCCCTCTGTGTCCCTGTCCTTACTGTCACCTCCCAGAGCTGGGATCGTCCCTTGCACTGGGGTCAGGGGAAGGAACCGCTGCGCAGTCAGGGAGCTTCTTTATGTTCTTCCCAGTGAGATGCCAGAATTGTGTCACTGGTCACTTGGGACTGTGTTACAGGGAGATTCTGGGAAGGAGAGGCTGAGGTGGTCCCCCTCCTGCTGATAAGCTCCCTTCAAGTACTGGAGGGCTACAGTCAAGTCTCCGTGGAGCCTTCTCTTCTGCAAGCTGAAGCTCCTCAGCTCCCTCAGTCTTTCTTCACAGGACAGGTGCTCCAACTCTTTGTGCATCCTCACAGCCCTCCTCTGGTCCTGCTCCAGCAGCCCCACATCCCTCTTGTACTGGCCTCCCAGGCCCGGGCGCAGTGCTGCAGATGGGGCCTCATGAGGGCAAAGCAGAGGGGGACAGTTCCCTCCCTGCCCACTGCCAGCCCTCTGTTGATGCAGCCCAGGGCACTGTTGGCTGTCAGGCTGCAAACACACGGTGCTGGCTTATGTCCATCCAGCAGGACTCCCAAGTCACCTAGGAAATGAGCAGTCTATGAGAGGAGACCACTGCCTTATCTTTTCATATCTGCAGTGTTAGTGGCTTCTTGGCCCAAGGGTTGAACTAATACAGTAGAATAAAAAGCACAGTTGAATTTTTCAGATGTATTCATGGGGAAAAAAAAAAAGCCTTACTCATTATGCTTAGCTGAAATTAGCTAATATCTGAAAGATTAAAACCCCGTGGAGAATTTCATTAATTAGCAACTTGAACTACTTTCTAAAATTAAATTCTGAATGTAGAAGCAAAGTGTAACTGCGTGTTAGCACACTAAGAATATTCCTGAAATGGTAAGTGAAAGTGTAGCCAAGGATTGTGCTACCTCTTCTTCAGGCATAGAAAGCTGCATTCCTGATTCTTAACATTCCTTTGCTGCTGAGCAAATATTCTTCTAAAACCATACGTGCCACACAGCTTTCTCTTAGCTAGCTCATACAAAGAATTCATGCCCAGTGTTGTGGGCCAGGCTGGCTTCCTCTCTTTTTCTTGCAGGAGAAGGCTGATTACCCAGCGCGGTCCATCTGCAGAGATTTATTTCTAGGAAGTACCAGATCTGCTGTGCCCTGCATATTTTCCTTCCCGCTATTTTTAAATCTACACTGAAGGCTACTGTAAAAAAAAAAAAAAAAAAAAAAATTCTTACTTGTTCGCTGCTCCAGCCTTCCTAGGGTTTGCGCTCTTTGCTATGTGCTCAGGTTCAGCAGGGAAGTGACCAGTGGCATCCTCCCCCTGCAGCCATCCTGAGTGCTGTGCTCTCCTGAATTGTGGATTGAAGCCTCTTGAAGCAGTGGAGGGCATAAACCCCAGTGTTCCTACCACTGGGGTATTACAGGCAGTGTGGGAGCCCGCTCTTGTGTCTTTCTACGATAGTGAGAGGCTTGCACTGTGACAGATCTTTTCAGTGGCAGGTTAGGCAGGTACATGTAGGGCTCCTTACAGGTTCTCAGACCGTTCTTCCTGCCTCCTTCCCTCTGCCCACCTTCATACGCAGAGATTCCCCAGGGCATACCTCACTCTCCTGCACTTTTGAGGGCCGCTGACTGCACACCAAGCAGCAGCAGCAGCAGCAATAGCAAAGCACCTGGGAGACATCCACAGCCTGCATGGTACACTCGCTGTCATTGTGCATCTCTGCGTGGCCCCAGCCACCATCTGTCCACCTCTCCTGTTGCCCACATGATGCACTAAGTGGGCCACGCATCATTACAGCTCACAGGTGCTGTTTTTTCCCTTTTCCAGATTAGAAGTAGCATACCATTTCTATATACTTCTGTGCCAAATACGGGGCTTTGTGCTTTCCATGGACAACTGTTGCCAGCATGGGATGATACATTCACACCAGCTCAATTCCTGGGCTCTGCTAAGGGAATATTTCCCCAGTTGGAGGAGCAGTGCTTTGAGTGAATGAGCATCTTGTAAATGAGGCCTGCAGCAGGCCAGCCTCTGGTACCCACGCTTTGAAGACAGATGCTTAACATAGCTGGGCTGGATCATTCTTAGGAAATTTCTGCATCTCTCCAGCAACTGATCATAAAGAACTGGAGTGCTTCTTTAAGAGGAATGGATCTTTCTTGCTCACCCAGCACCAAAGGGCTCAGCAACCAGCTCCTCATTTAGGCAAACTGGTCCCAACACCATTTTTCCTGCAAAAAAACATCAGTTAGTTTAGAATATTGTATGAACGATGTCTCTTCAAGACTTCAGCTGGAAAAACGCAGTGGTTTAGCTGGGAACTCAGAAAGGTGCATTCAACTTAGAAAAAAACCTCCACGCTCATGGTTTCTTTTTACACTGATTGTGCCCTGAGGACTTGTACTTACTGCAGTCAGGCATGGATCAGAAACGTTACAAAATGCATCTCGTACATATTGTATCACGTTTCCATGCATGATTTACCTTCTACTGTGTGTCTAAAAGCTGGATGGATGACTGCTGTCTAAAACGGGACTGTAAGAAGGAATATCTCTTACTGTCTATCAGCTTTGGTTTGGATGAAGTGTTGAAGTATAGCCATACTTCTATGGCTTATACACATCTGAACTGATACACATGAAGGGCTCCAAAACATGGAAATGTCTTTTTTTTTTCACAAGGGACTGAGTTAAATTGGTGGAAATAAGTGTTTGCATGTTGCTGGGTACACGTGAAAGTTACTTAGGCATATCATGCAACTTAATCCAACATCAGATTCTGTAGTAATGTAGTAAGTATTTTGAAAATTACCAACTCTTCCTTTAAACTTCTACTTTCTCAGTTAAAAGTATTTGGATTTTTTTTTTTTTTTACATTTTGTCTTGCACTGACTTAGTTTTTATCATAGTGCAAATCAGAAAAAACAAACCCTCTGATGCTGCAAATAGGAGGGTTTTTTTTTTTACTAAATAGGA
This sequence comes from Numida meleagris, assembly GCF_002078875.1. NCBI lineage: Eukaryota > Metazoa > Chordata > Aves > Galliformes > Numididae > Numida > Numida meleagris. The sequence continues at coordinate 190,988,294 of NC_034409.1, read as the reverse complement.
GAAAGAAGATGATGCCTTTGAATATTAAGGAGTGACTCAGAAGCTAAGGATGCAGGCCATATATATGTTGGCAAAGGACACCTGGGTATTTACTTGGAGAAAATATTTCATTAGTGGAAGACAAAAATCCCCCTTTTGAGTTCTTCTCTTAATTTACAGGCAATATTACAATGAAGTCAGAATGGCCTGAAATTGCTGAGGTCCTTCTGCATCTCACGTACCGACCGAGGTTCAAGCAACACGTGTATCTTTAATTCTAGATTTCTTCCTAAAACCTTTCTGAACTGTAATAACAGCCAAAGAAATACTGGGGAGTGCACAGAGAGAGAAGTACAGAAGAGAATGACAAAGATCTTAGCAGAACTTTCCCGACAAATGAGGATTACAGCGACACAGTGTTTGCACAGAGAGCAATGTCAAAGCTCGTGCTGGTTAATTTGGCCTAGGAAAATCAAGAATAAGCTTTAAGAAATAAAATAGATACAATTATGTACTGCTGTGTAGGATGAGATTGATAGATGTGGGGCAGTTAGTAAGTAGAGCTGAGGCAACTTCATTTACAGGGGAAGTCAGAGGGAAGGAAAGATGCTTTGCTTCTTGAATGAGTGAAACATACATACAGTAAAAAACTGTGCAGAACAGCTCATCTGCTCAAACAGTTTCTGCTAATACATTTTATTGCAGGGTATGCATTTCTTGTAGTATTGTGCACACGTGTTTCAATAGTTCATTTAGAATAAATATTAAGAAAGATTGATTTCATGTTGTTCTTGTTTTGTTTCAGGTGGAAATCTTACAGGAGCAATATTTAACCCAGCGCTGGCTTTTTCATTACATCCAGATTGTTTCTATGACAAATTTTTTACTTATTCACTAGTATATTGGATAGCACCATGCTTAGGTAAGTTCTTAATGCTTTATGTATTTAAGAAAGTGTTACTTAGTACACGATTCAAAAATCAAGACATAGATATTCTTTATCTGATAGTCTAGCCTTTTGTTTTAAATAACATCCAGAAGATACTCAATTGTAACTTGTGCAGAAGTCATTCAGAGTAACGGTTTCCTTTTCCAAGTGTAAGTGATGTCTTTTAAATCATAGAATCACAGAATGGCTTGGGTTGGAAGGGACCTCAGGGATCATCAAGCTTCAAGGCAGGGCTGCCAACCTCCACGTCTAATACTAGACCAGGCTGCCCAGGGCCCCATCCAACCTGGCCTTGAACACCTCCAGGGACGGGGCATCCACAGCCTCTCTGGGCAGCCCTGTTCCAGCACCTCATGTTTCTCTTGGTAAAGAACTTCCCTCTGATATCCAACCTAAATCTTCCCTCCTTCAACTTAAAACCATTTCCTCTTGTCCTGCCATTATCTACCCTTGTAAAGAGTTGACTCCCCTCCTGTTTGTAGGCTCCCTTTAGGTACTGGCAGGCTGCAATGAGGTCACCCCGCAGCCTTCTCTTCTCCAGGCTGAACAAGCCCAGCTCCCTCAGCCTGTCTTCACAGGGGAAGTGCTCCAGCCCTCTGATCATCTTTGTGGCCTCCTCTGGACCCTCTCCAACACCTCCCTGTCTTTCTTGTATTTGGGGCCCCAGATCTGGACGCAGTACTCCAGATGGGGCCTCACGAGGGCAGAGCAGAGAGGGACAATCACCTCCCTGTCCCTGCTGGCTGCCCCTCTTCTAATGTAGCCCAGGTTACCATTTGCTTTCCGAGCTGCAAGAACACACTGCTGGCTCTTAAACATTTTTAATGCTTTATGTAGAGCACCTGTAGCAGTCTGTTGTGTGAATCATGCATTTAATTCTGAGGCTTAAACACTAGTTTTATTGTCAAACTAATATTTCCAGCTTTGGTCAGTTTCTTTTAAGAAACAATCATGTTAGGATATAATTGTTTAGTTTACAAAGTCGCATTCAAAGTCTAAGTACTTTTGGGATACTTTGAGCAGTGTAATGTGGCAAACGACACCCCAGCAAAATTCTAAATGGAAAACAGTTGGGGTTAACTAGTGAGTTATGAACCAACAACTGCTTACTCTGGAATGTGATCCTTTCAGAGCTGCTTGTTGTTGTTGGGGATTTTATGCCTTGGTATTAAAATCCAGCCTGAAGCACGCTGCATGTTGTCACACTGACCAAAGGCCCACTTGCAGATTCTAGCAGAATATTTAAAGGAGAAGAGGCTACCTGAAAGTAATTCTTAGCCTGATAAAGCTTAAGAGAGCCAAATTGTTTAGCGTTCAGTTTCTGTGTTACTTTGTATACAAGAAAATGAGGATGATTAAAAAAGTGATAAATTGTATTAGGGCAATATGCTATCTCAATTATTATTATGGAATGTCAAATCTTTTTCATCTCCATCGTGTCAAAGCTTTACTTTTCCCATTTTATGTTTGTCCCTGTTAGAAACAATCTGTTCTTAGTTTAAGAATAAGGAATACCCATGAGTAACTGGAGTTTTTCTAACTTAAATTCCAATTCATCTGATGCAGAAGAAAATGCTTCATGCTCTTGTTTACAGTTTCTCCCTCCAAGTCTTGAGCTTAGGGAGTGTATAAAGAGGCAGTCAGCTAATCCCAAGTCCTTTCATGGCTGTTAATCCTATTAGAAGGGGCAACTGTGCTACTGAAAACAAGGTGAGTAGTAAAACATCTCCAAAGGCTCCAGTTGTAACAAATAACTTTTCTTCCTTCTTTGTGCATGTTATTTTAAGGTGACTTTCAGTCAAAAATGGAGAAAGAATCTTTTAATTAAGTCTTAACAAAACTGCATTTTAGTTAAGCTTTAAGTTTTTAAAATTACATCTCCAACCAGGATAAGTGCATAACAGAGTAAGCTTGATAACAGCTGTTCTAGTTAATATAGCTAATGAAATGTCCTAGGCAAAGCTGATGAACACCACCTGGTTCCTAGCAGAAGATTCATGAACAGCAGCTTATCAGCAGCAACATACAGAGAACGCATGCAGAAAATGTCACATGCTGTCTCTAGTTTAGCAGGGGAAGGAACTCCACACCAAGTAGCTGTAAGGATGTGAATCCTGGGGACAAAGCACTTGTTGTGCAGTGTCACTACTGCAGTAGAACAGTTTGTTACGGATGTGAGGCCTGTGGATCACCTGAAGGGCACAGTAGTCTATCAGCAATATGAATATCTCATTATTAAACATGGATATTCATGGATACTCATGGATACATAGATTTTGTTTTACAAACCAAGAATGTTAAGGTGCCTGAGGTGGAAGTATAGAGGTCTACTTCAAAACTGAATTGATTAATGCACGAGTGCAAATCTACAACTCTAGCATGAAATGTTAGATGGGAGGCATTTGACCTAACTTGAAATGACATTTTACTGGCACTTATTGAAAATAAGAAAATAATATCAATAATTCTTCCAGAACTGGACCGAATGATGAGGTGTCTAGGAAAGTACCTGTTATGACAAGAAAATTCTTGTGAAAAGAATCTCTGATACAAATTGTAAAAGAAGATGATGAGGGAAGGGATATTTTAAATGTAGCTGTAAAGACTGCTTTCAGAACCCACATGTCTGTAGAAACAGTCCCAGATTTCCTAGACACCCACGGGGTCATTGTCATATGCTCATCTGATATTTTCCCAATATCAGCATCTTAGATGGTTAAATTATTTTGTTGTTGTTTAGGAGATTCCGTTAGGAGGCTGTTAGGGGTTTTTGTGATGTGCTGTAATAACTACCACGTGCAGAAACACAGTAGTATGCCATGAAACTTGCAACTGCCTGTGCAAAGTGTCATACAATCTCATTTATGGGCATAGCAAATACCATGATGACCAGGAGAGAGAGAGACCATTCTGTATATAATGGATACCCAGAGCTAGCAACAAGCCAGCTCTGAACTGCCCTTTTAAAACAGTTTTCATAGAAAGTACACTTAGAACAAGAGGAAGATTATCATCTTCACAAGAGGAGGAGGAAATGGAAGTTTTCTGGTAGGATAAGCAAATCAACTGGTCATAGAGTCTTTTGTGAATACAATCTTGGAACTATGAGTTAAGAACTCATTTTTCAAAGCGTTTTTTCACACAAGTTTCAGTGAAGGTGATTCATCAGTAGCATTAAAGCAGCTAACAATTGCAGTGAATATAGATGTCAGCAAATATTTACAGCTTAGAATAAGGTACCGTGAACATAAAAGTTCTGGTGGAACAAAGACAGCTGCTGTCTCACTGCCAATGGAATTCATGCCAGTTGTCCAGGAGTGATTGCACCATTAGTGATGATTGTGACTGAGCTAATGCTTCTCTTTCAATACCAGGGAGATGGCAGGAATAGTTGGTGACAAGATATTGGACATGAGAGCAATGAAATAGGGCTCTTTCCTGGACAGATGCCAGCTTACCCTGCTAAATTTCTAACACTGTAAGAGAAATGGTCAGTGATCCTCCTTTTAGATCAGTTTTACCAGAAAGATTACTGCTGTTCTTTAAAAGTAAACAATTTTTTCACCATCAGGTTAGAAAATCAGTATCTCAAAAGTCACTCTGGAGTAGATGTAAAGGGAGGAGGTAAGCAAGGGTACAGGTAAAACTTTCACCTTTCTGCTCATAGAAGAGGATATATGAGTTTCTGTCAGGTTCAGGACACTTAAACATGCAGTTTAAGGGAGGAAACAAGAATTTCAAGTCCATTTGCAGTGACATGTTGAGCACCTCAGGGACTTTGAAGATTTAGTGGGGTAGTACGCACAACTAGAACACTTTTCATTGTGTTCAAGAAACGTTTAGATGTTGCGCTAAGGGACATGGTTTAGTGGGGAAATATTGGTGTTGGGTGGATAGTTGGACTGGATGATCTTGGAGGTCTCTTCCAACCTTGGTGTTTCTATGATTCATGGGCAGGGAAAGGAAAGAGGGAGCTGTGCTCTATGCTAACGAGTTCCTTGACCTTGGGGAAAGAGCTCCAGTGTAAGACCAGCGATGTGCCTGTCTGAGAGCTGCTCGATCTAGACTGGAGGGGAAGTAATATTGGGATATTTTGGAGGAGGACTGTTGCAGACCATCTATGACAGAGGTAGCAAAGGAGGCTTTCAGCAAACAACTAGAAAAAGTCTCCTCCCTGATTCCTGTACTCCCAGGGGTTTTCAGCTATGGGGGCATCACCTGAGAGAGCAAAACTCATGCATTTCAGTGACTGCAATCCACGAAGCGCCTAGAAGACTCATTTGAAGTCTTAATTGAAAAACAAATGGGCCAGTGAGTGATTTTGCTCACAAATTGGGAAGAACTGGTGGTGAGCGTGGCCATGTAGGCTGAAGTCCTTTACAAGAGTTCAGGGTTCAGAGGAAGACTGGAAAGGTAAACAGCAGAGTGGTTTGGACTTCAGAACAAAATTGTGCTTAGTTAGGGAATTGCTAGGTAGAATTCCCTGGGAAGCTGCCACAATGGGAGAAGTGTTCCACGAAGAGCTGCTTTTTTTCCAAAAAGCTCACTGAGCGCTTAGTAACATTCAGATGTGCAGGAACAACCCATCACACAGCCTGCAAATTTTGACAGAAAGCCTTTCCCTGGTGACAAGAAGCCTCCCCATGAGCGAAGGAGAACAGATAAGGCGTAGAAACAGGGACAGGCAGCAAAAGAAGCGTACACAAGCTTTGCACTGGCACTTTGAAACAGAATCAGGAAGGTCAAAGCTCAACTGAAATATGACTTCGTTGGAACTAAGAGTCAGCACAGATTTATCAAGGGCACAGTTGTTTATTCTATCTGCAAGTAAGGCAAATTACATGATTTGGAGAAGTGGGATATTACGATCTCCCTCTACTCACCACTAGACCATGGTCTGAGCTGAAATCCCGCAGTTCAAAAGGGATCCTGAGGAAGACTACCAAAATAGCAAAGGGCCTGGAGTACCGAGAGGATGCTGAGGGAACTGGACTTAGTGCGACAAAGATGAAGTGAAGAGCTGATTAATAGCAGCCAGCAGTTGTTTGAAGAGTCGTCATGAAGGTAACAGATTAACTCAGTTCTGGCAGGCAGTTGTGGCTTGGGAGGTTCAGGTAAGACTTGAAGAAAGCCTTCAGAAGTGCGCAGCAACATCAAAACAACCTTGGAAAAAGACCCGATACAGCCTAGACAACAGCCCTGTACTTACTGGGAGATTACCAGACAGACTACTTCCAGTAAGCATTTCTAAGAAAAATAAAAGCTGTGGGTGAGAAATACTCTTAACTGGAATCATAATCTTTTCTGAATCAGAACACGTAGAATTTTTCAAGAGAAACAGAAAGCAGTCAATCTACTTTTCTGTATGTAGGTGCCTTTCTGATGAAGAACTTAGAATCTCTAACTTCTACCAGCTTTCAGCTTCAGAATAAACCCCAAGTTGTGACCTTAAAAAACAGCCAACCAACCAACCCGCACTGTCCTGTAGCCATGTGTAGTGCCCAAAGACTCAGCCTTAACCTGCCTGCTGAGATTTGGTCATTTGTATACCCTTACTGATCTGGAAATGGGAAGCGCACACTTTTGGTTTCACTTGGTCAAACTTTGGCTTATTACGCCAAGAAACACTGCACTATCAGCTCATACAGATCACATGGCTGATTGAAGCTTTCTTTGTAAACAAGTTTGTGTTTGCAGAAACTGTTGACTGCCTTCAGCCCTTACAGACGAGAATTCCATTCTGCAGCAACCCTTATTATATGTTGGATGCTCAGACACTTCAACGTAATGCTTATTTTCAACATCAGTTGAAAACAACTGTGAAGAACTGTGTCCTTCTCAAAATACATTTTAATAAATGCTGGTTTTGTATTTTGTCTTCTCAGGTACCATACTTGTGGCATTTGTATGGAAATCCTTTCTCGGACACCAGAAGACACTAAAATCTGAATTATAGTAGGACTACATGAAAAAAAAGACTTTCAAACAAGTTAACTTGCAGCCACCTACAAATGAAATGAAGCTTTCAGAAAAAGCGCTGTCATCAACTTCCGCACCTCTTTTCAATTGTATCTTCAGATTTCATGTATTGAAATTTCACTTACAGCTTTGTATTCAAAAGTTTTCTTTGTAACACTAGATCAGATGTGGAGAGTATCTGCCAGCATTTTCTTAGAATCGCAGAATCATAGAATGGCCTGGGTTGAAAAGGACCTCAAAGATCATTGAGTTTCAACGCCTCTGCTGAGTGCAGGGTTGCCAACCACCAGACCAGGCTGCCCAGAGCCACGTCCAGCCTGGCCTTGAATGCCTCCAGTTATTTTCAGTTAAGCCATACGAATGTGAAACGTGAAAGACTGTTAGAACATTGAAACTTTGTCACTAGCCATAAGTGCCATTTGCTGACCTGAATTACAATGGCATATAAAACTTAAGTTTAGATAAATACCAGACCTTTCAGGGTTTGATTTTATTGGATTTCCTCCTGTAGACGGCAGCTGCAAAAACAAAACTGAAGATTTCCCTCGATAGTGACCTCAGCAATCTCTCACTTGCCATATACGTACCTCTGAGAGGAAAAAAGGCTGATTTGTTTTCTGCTCCCTAGAAGAATCTACACAGCTCTGTTCTAGAGGTGACCTACAGCAAAAGTACAAACCTGTAGGAGCAGCAGTGGTTTAATAGTAAAGTGCAGGTAAGTAACCCTTCTCTTCCTTTCAGGAAGGTTCTGCCCCACCCTGTCTCACTGCAGTCTATTGAATGTTTCCCTTGATTGGGAAGAGCAATAATAAAGCAGCAAGTTCTGTAGACACCCAGCTAAAAGCTCATTTCAAGGAAAAAATACTTTATCCCAGATTGTCTGTCTTTTGCACACAATGAAACCGATACAATGTGTAGGGATGGATCACAGGGAATTTGATGCATCCTTGATGTTATGCAACCCTGACCAGATGTTTTTCTCGAAATAAATGCATTTGCAATGTAGTAAGACAATAAATAAGAGCTAAAACCAGGAAAGCAACCTACCAAACTGGCCCAAACATATCCTTTATGGTTGAAGAGCACCAGTAATACCAGCCTTCAAGCTCCGTTCCAGCGTGGGGCTTCTTGTGGATGTTGAATTTTTGTAAGCAACGCATCAAAACACACATTGCAAATTCAGGACCAAGAAGTTTTGAGAGGCAAGTTGGTCAACAAGCTTTACAAAGATTCCAGTACTAAGCCCCTGTAATCTCTTCTGTTTGTTGTAGGGTTTTTTTTTTTCAGGCGTTGAATATGGTGAACAAAGGGGAGCAGAAGGAATCAGAGGAGGTTTTTGCACTACAGCTGTGAACCAAGTCTTGAGCAGCTAATGTTGTCAGCTCTCTTTTCTGTAAGAGTTTCAGAAGTAGTTTCATTTCATACTTTACTACTAGTAGGCTTACTAAAGGAAACTTCTCTTGGCAAGAAGCCTTACGGTAAGCACCCCACCCCAGGGCGAGCCTGCTAAGACTTGATCCTTCAGCCATTCATTTACAACAGCCATGACTGGCTGCTAGAACAGAACAAAGAACAAAGCCAATTCACACAACCTTTGAAAAACATGTACTGTTTCTAAAGCAGACATGTTGGTAGGCTCCTACCTATCACTTTCTTGCTTTACTGTTTATTTTCTTCCCTTCGACCTACTTCGAGATGATCCACACTTCACATGTTTTGTTGTTTTCTCTGCCCTGGGCTTGCCTTTACTGTTGTACTTGAGCCCAGTTTCTAACTTCATTTCTTAAGGAAATGAGCCTTACATCATCAATTCATCTCTACGTCTCCTTTGAGCCCATAAGGCCCATAGGACAAAGGTCTCAGAAATAAACCTCAAAGAGTATAAAGATAAGCGAGCAGGAGAAAGAGAAAGCAGCGATACAAACTTAGAGGAAGCCAAGCTCTGTGGGTTTGGAGGCCCTACTTCCACATCATCTTTGAAGGACTGCACTCAAAGTCCGTGAAGCCAAGATGACAGATCTGTATGTCTGTATTATTTTGGCATAGCATACAGTTTAAAAGAAATTAAATTTCATATAAATCTGGACAATTAACAAGTAGTTGCTCTGTTCATAGCCACTAGATTATTTTAAGTCACATATGTAAGTCATGTATATCTACACTTCTGTATATGAAGGTGCTAGTAAGGCAGTATGATTAAGAGAACCCAGGCAAGGCCTACATGCTACCTTACGTTACCTTTTTACTTCAACCACAACTAAATTTCAGAGCTAAGCTGATGTTGGTCTCGGTCTCAGTCAATGATTTTTCTTCTCTGAAACTCATTCACACAGCTGCTTGGCCTCATTGCTGTAGTGCACTTAGCTCATCTCTGGGAGGCTCAGCAAAGAACAAAACATTAAGTGTGAACTGCACAGAACTCTCATTTCCCTTTCAGGTCAGAGTAAAACAGTAGGACGTGGCAGACGTCATTTCTGCTGCTTCTGTCAATCCCATGCCCTGCTGTAACCCAACGTACAGAGGACAGATTGCGTGTCATGGTGCTGATGACTTCAAAGCTCTGCCAGTCCACGCTGGCTCTACAGGATCGTGATCGTTTACTTTACCCTCAGCCAACATTTCTTATTTGGACTCTGCAGTCTGTAGTGCTGACCTGCTCGCTGCCAAGAGTTCAAGGTATTCCTTCAGTGCTGCAACACACTACAAAGTATTGAACTCTACAGAATGTTTTTTTCCTCCACATTAACAGCAGGAGTAACTGCAGAAGGAGGAAAGCCTGACTGTTTATAAACAGAAACGTGCCAACATCCACGTTTTACCAGTCCACACACAGGCTGTGCAATATAGGAATGTAAGAATATCTGTGATTCCAAGTATTAGCATACAATTTTTTAGCATGTTTACTGTGCTCTGAATTTCAAAGCTGACTATAGGGTTCTGTGAAGAATGTCTTGTTGCATAACGTGCTAAATACTTCAGTCAGTCGGCAGTGTCACAAGTTCACTTTTCAATCATCACTAATTTGACTGACATTTCTAGCAAATATTTGACGGTGGTTGTCATTTTCACGTACCTTGAAACCAAACCCAACGTGCCAGGCAGGACAGGACCACTCAGTGACACTCCCAAGAGTGCAGGACGGGGAAGGAAAACTCTTCACATACCAACTTCATTATATTAAAAGAAAATTTTCAAGTCAGCCAGCTTCAAATCAAAGTGGATAACAGTTAGTATCAAACTTCCATTTGAATATCAAGGAAAATTAAAAAATAAAATAAAATTTGCTGCCGTTGCCTCATTGCAAAAACATCATCAAGCAGAGAGAAGTGAAACAGCAGAAGGAGAATGAAGCTCTTAGCAGTTTGAGTTCCTAAATTTGGGATGTGTCACAGGCAACTGTCTGACAGGGGCACTTTGCAGATGTTTGGCCCCTATATTCTCACACATGGGTAAATACTGGAAATAGCTTCACTGATTTTTTGAAATTATTATTTTAGAGAATGTTAACAAGTCAATGGATGCTGACTGCAGAGTTGCCAGAAGCTTGCTGAAGTAAAGGACTGAGAACGGCAACGCGCAGTTGACTGTGAGATACAAAAATCTTAGTTTATTTAACAACATTGTTAACATTTAATACAAAGACCAAACAGTTCTCATTTGAAGGACTCAAGAGATTTCATTCCATCTCTTCTGCTACCCAAACTTTGCTCCCAGAGAATTCAGAGGGACAGCAGCAAACCAATAAAACCAGTTACTCGAGGGGCATTACCTTTAGTGCTGCTTTGAATTCATGGCTGACCTTATTTCCTTGCGGTTGCGCATGGTGACATTTCATTCTATTCCATTTACTCAATGAACAAAGGTACAAAAATACGGAAAATTCTGGGACAAACTACAATTCTGTTCTACTTACACTCTTCTTTCTGAAGTCCCAGAATTCCTACAAAGGCTTCTTTGAAATGACCCCTATTTAGCCCCATTCAAGCGTTAGATGGGAGAGAATTCATTTGTTTTGCTTTGATTTTTTTTTTTTTAAATAACTCCATGGTGGTCACAAATGTCAAATCCTTTTTAAACATATATAAAAGCGTTTATAGACCTCGATGTCTGAGCTTAGGTCATTAAAGATTAACTGCCAACAGTCACTGCGACGCCTTCGGCTTATTCTGGAAGTGCCACAAGAAGAATCTGAAAGACACAAGACACCAAGTTTACATAATTGGCATTAAAGTAAGAGATCAGTAATCTTTACAGAGCAGCAGCAATGCATCGGTCACAGCCACAGAGGACAGCACTTTATGTCAAGTGCATTAATTTTCTGAAGGGTTAAGCATCATCTTTGCCTTTGACAGCAGATCTAAACTCAGGGCAGCGAGCACGTGGGGTCAGCTGCTGTGTGCCTGGGCTTGGGAAGACAGCACACACAGACACCACCTGGCTCAGAACAGCGGCCTCGTGATGCCGCACACAAAACACCACTTGTTACAGGAACACTGCCCGTGTCCCGCATCAGCAAGTCCTCCAGGAGCTGCTGCAGCCAACTGCCACATCTCATTTGGGTAACGAGCAGCGACGTGCACCAGGAGCGTCCCAGAAGGGCGCTGCTCTCTAAAGGATCACCAGCAGGATGTTCTTGCCAATTGGTTCTGCAGCTCAGGAAGCCAAAAGGACAGAGCTGCTCCACAGATTACTGCGAGTAACAGCAGACTCTCTTTGCCCATGTTTTCAGGATGTAGAACCGAGCAGCCTTCATGCTCAGGCTTGTCAAGACAATGAGCACAGGCCTAGAGCTGTTCCTACGTCACACCTTCTGTTAGCTCTTGCTGCAGTACAGCTTACAGTTCTGAGCTTCCTTAAATTACATCGACACAGTGAGGCAGGTGGTTGCTTTTAAAAAGGTCATCAGCTCCTGAGCTGCTCCCTCAGCGTAACACCTGACACAGCATGTGCAGATCCCCTGATCCACCCTGATGGGGATCAGCTCCATCCTGAGGTCAGCAGCAGCTCAGCAGCAAGCAAAGAACTCCCTGCCCATCCACCTCTGGCAGCACTGATCTCCTTGCAGCCAGCCACCACCCAGGTGAGCAGGGAGAATCCTGCTGCCCACAACTACTTGTGACAGTGCGTTACGTGCTTTGCTAGATCCACACCACTTCTGCCTACATTGTCAGGTTCCTTGGAGATCTGCTCCCAGCCAGAATCCTGCTTAACTCTAAACCAGCACAAGCACGCAGATCCGAATTTTTTTTTTAACAGATGGGTCTTTTTATTTTTAGCTTGAGAAACCATGGGCAGAAATCATCCTGGAGACAGCCATCGGAGCCAAGCTTTCCACTCAGTATCTAAGAGTCACAACATCCACAGCTGAAGAGTTTCCTTAATTTTGTAACATGTACTTTATCGAATAAGGTAACGGCTCAGAGGTAGGGCAACCAGAACCTAGACTTACTTGGAAGAGCTCCTACACCAAAGAATAAATACTAAATGAGGACCAATGGCAGGGGCTGAGCTAAGCAAGACACTTAGAGAGTCTCAGAGACTTTCAGAACTACACAAGGAGGAGGGGAGCAGATGCACAGAGTCTCTCCACAACAGCCCTTTTCGGGGACTGCAGCCTCCTCCTCAGTGCCACTATAATCTCTAACTACTGCTGACCCATTTTCACTTATTTTTTTTTCAGCTTTCTTCCTATTTGTGCCCTTTCCTCCTCTGCCCCTCTTCCCCCTCCAGCTTTTGGCTGTCTGCCCCACAAGTTCTTTCTCTGGCATTTCAGAGGTGGGACAATGCAGCACCATTAACCATGCACTAGCAGGCAGTGGTGAAGCAGGGGAGGGATCCCAGCCCCACTGGGCCTTGCAGCTCCTCAGATAAGCTGCTCTTCCTCTCCCACCCAGCACTAGCCAGGAAACAGACCCGCTCTGTAAGGCCACAAGAGGAGTGAAGTGGTACAAATGCTGGTAGGCAAGAGGGCACACTGACACCGTCACCTAAGTAGGGTGCTGAATCTCCATAGTGCACTTTGGACAACAGTCCCATCCAGGGTGCTGGGTAGCTTTACCAGGAACAGTTCCTGCTCCACTTACAGTGAAAGAAGTGATGGACTTGGGGTGCTATGGAGCATTCGGGCCCCTTGAAAGCCCTGGGAAACTTTGTACACTAAAGGTGAAATGATGGATACTCAGGACAGTAACTTCCCAGCACTGCCTCCAAAATTCATTTATCAGCATCCAAAAACATTCAAGATGAGACAAATCTTGACCTACTAAAGAGCTGACCCATCTTCCCGACAAGCATGCCCACACAAGGTGATGGTTTATACAGGCAGTTTTGGACACCTAAGTGACAGATCACTGAGCATCCTCCCATACCTGCAACAACTACAGCTACCTTTTCCTTCTCTAAGTCACCATCATTCTGATATCACAAGGGATTTTCTGCATGAGATCTGTAATCACTTGCATTACACAAATTAGAAATGGAAGGCTCTGCAGGACTGAAAAGCTTTGCTGTCAGAAGACAGAAGAACTTACAGCAGCATACGTCCTCCTCAGTGATCAACTTCTGCATCTTCAAACTGCCCTGCAACTGCTGGTGCAATGTCCACCTCCATCCCATCTGGAAAAACAACACAGAACAGCCAATGCTACACAACACCGCAGACTGGACAGCGGCTGTTATCACACAGAAGAGAGCGAGTGCCCTCTGCTGACAAGAGATGATGAGAGCAGAAAACGTCTTGGTTGAGCTTCTGGAAGTGGTCCAAGGAGACTCTGATGTGCTCACAAGTCCATGGCTTTGCTTCAGGTGTTATCAGTAGGTTCCTTAAAGATGTCACATCTCATTCTATCCTATGAAAGGACTTAAACTTCAGATTTTAAATATTTTTTTTAATTAAACTTCCATGTTACGAATACTATTCCTTATAATAGCTTCAGTTAGGCTCAAGCAGAAAGAGGCCAGATTCCATTCTGAAACTGCTCTCAGCAACCAGCACGTCAAAAAAAAAGGCACAACTGCCCTATGTTACAGGCAGCAATTCTGAAACTGAGCAGCCCCGGGGATACTAATGAGCACAGAAAACCCAGAAGCAGTACCACAGCAAATAGGATCAGGACAGCTAATCAAACTGATCCAGAAGGCTCTAAGATAAATGACATAATTACTGCTGTTCACTTCTTTTTGATTTTCATGCGCTATTTTTTAATTTTCAGTGCACTATTATCACTGTGTCAACTGAAAGCAGGGTACGGGGAGGGCAGTGCTGACTTAAGTGATGGAAAATAGTTGTGTGCGTTTCAATACGTTCGCTCTGAACAGTGAGGAACACACAGCTATGCCTTCCAGTTTGATAAAGAAATTTGAGAACAGGTTTTAAGACTGCCAAAACATTCATCAATTTATGTTTGCGACACCATTTTCAGTTGATATAAATACGCTACCTGCAAATTTTCAAATGGAACGTATCGAGTTGCAATCAGATAATCAACTCATGTCTCTTTACCAGACTTTCCTAAGACCTCCCTTACCAAAGTAAAATATCCTTCGCTTCACAACCACGCCTCGTTCATGCCGTGGCTTTTTGGCAGTACTGCACACTTGTGAACAACTGCCAAGGACAAAGTACAGAAAGAGCAAAATTCCATCAAAAATCTCTGATGAACACCGTGAGAGCTCACTGAGAATTGCAACCACTGTGATCAAACAAAACTGAGGCACTAGTTTCACAAAAACAAGACTAGTGGCATATGTGACCTTATTTTTTTGTTACCTCTTTAATATTTTAAGGAAAACATTATCTAAGTAACAAAACGCTTCCATTTTTATTAATGATATTGCATATTTTATGAGGGCTGCTCTGAAAGGAATGCCTCCTATTTTATTCTGCTGGCCCACAGTGTCAGAGGTGGGTACAGTGGTTGGTGGTACAGCAGTAGAGGTTGAACCTTCCCATCAACATTCCATTACATTTTGCTGCAGTACAACAGACGGCAGCAGAGGGGCAGCGTGACAGAGTGGTGTGTGACATGGAAGCAAAGGTGTCACTGAATTCCTCCAAGCAGAAGAAATGGCACCAACTGACATTCTTTAACACAGCAACCCTCTCTCCCCTCAATCCATAACGGGCAACATGCTGCATGGAGGACCACTGCCATTTTTATAACCCTTGGTTGTGAACAACAATAAAACCACTGCTGATAGATTCAGCGTGGTTTGCCATCACCCACAGCACAGTAATTGCTCAGTCCTTGTGAGTATGGGCACCAGACTGGAGAACCACTGCTCTCATGTATTCTTTAGTAAGAGAAAAGAGCGTCTTACCTTCAAACTCCCTTATGGAGTCTTCTGTTCTCACCCCGGCCATGTTGTACTGACTGCTGACAGACTGGGCCAACATGCCCTCTAACCTCTCCAGAGTGGCCTGACCTTCTGCCGTTAGATGCGACAGTCCTTCCTCGTACGTGTAAAAGGTCGGGATGTCACCTTGTTCCAGCTCTGTAGAACAAGGGTTCGTTTATCAGACCTACATTTAGGAGTCTGGCTCAATAGGACAACTGAGTCTTGTGCTAGGATGCTCACTGCAAACAGCTTATGAGAACCAGAACAACATTTGTTGCTGGCCGCAGCTTGATTAGAGATTTTCTGTGATTTCCGTGTTTTATACTGTGCCTGTTGCATAAGCAATGCTTAGGCAAGATGAATGATACACAAGGAACAACTTACGAGAAAACATTCTCCTAATAGATACCACAGAATTTGTTCCAGGTATCCAAGGTATTTGGAAAGAAACAGCTCTTACGAACCACGGGCCTCGACATCATACTCGTCCCCTTCGTAGTCATTGTCTGAATCCTCATCTTCTGGGTCTGGGTGCAGAGCTTGGCATTCACACATTGCTGAAAACATGGCTTCCACTGCACAAACAAAACAGAACCATCTCAGCAAGTGGCCCAAAAGAAAGATGCCAACAGTTAGCTCCCACTGCTTTCAGTTGGCTGCCATGAAGCACAAGTGCTCGGTAGGGCCGGCACCTCTCAGCTGGGGAGCAAGGAACCTGCAGCTCCACCCAGCAGCTGGCAGCACAGCTGGACTTCAGGAATCACACCTGCAGAATCAGGCTCCCATCTCCCAGCAACTTCAGCTAAGACGCCATTAGAAGCAGCTTCTTACACTGCATTTTAATAGTTGCTCTGCTTGCACGAGTTGAAAATCAGAAGTCTATTCTGACATTAGGGCCTGGCACGCTTCAAGGTTATGAAGCTTACACAGCTGGTGACTTACAAGCAGCTCTCCAGGTCTGTACAGACACGACCTGATTCTAAAGGACTGTGTCATTCACACAGGGTGCAGCACACCTCCCCCTTCACTTACAGGCTGATTTGTCGCTAGGTACGAATCTGAATTCCGCAATTGGCTCGACATCGTCATCGCTGTCTTCCTCCTCCCCTTCAGCCATGGGAGCCTCTTTCGTCTCCTCCTCTTTAGATTTAAGAGAGAAACGTTCATTTTGAACATTTAGAACCACAAGCAAATCAGAAACTTGGACACAACCTGCGACAAACAAACCCGCTCCCATCCACGCTGCAGACACACAAGGCCCCCTCACAGCACCTTGGAAAAACTTGCAATGCACAGAAGAACACTTTTCAATTTGAGGGGCCAAGTTTTCTACAGCGTTCACGTGATGTTCTCATGTACTTCAGGACAACTGTTGCTTCTTGTTAAAGCAGGCATGCTCAAAACCACAATCCTTATCACTTACCTGCACAGTGGCTGAGATACATACACAATCATTAACTTTTTTAAATCTTAGATATTAGGGATCCCTGTTAGCAAATCAGCAAGGTTTCCACCAAGCAGAAAGTCTCCTCACAGCCAAAGTCACCTGCAAGTAAAACCTTGCTTCCTGACTTCTGTGCATCGCACGCTCGAATAACTGAGCAACAACGTGGAGTTCTACTTTCTGTATAAACAAAATCCATGCAGAATACGGCTTACAGCTCGTCCCTTTGTGGGTCTGGATGTTGAACTGACAGCTTCAGAACTGCACGGTTACTTTCTACAGAAAGAGGGGAATACAGTGAGGCTGTTCCACAAAGACTGGCTTTTATTACATGCAGAACTGGCAACACGAAGAACATGAAGAAGCCAAGAAGCTGCCAGCCTGCTACCCCAAATAATGGTGTCCAAGGAAGCCACCCCATCACTTTGGAAGTGACCTCCACAGGCTCAGCTTGCTGCTGCTCCTACGTCCAGCAATTTATTTTCAACCAAGTCAACCCCTGCCTGCCTTTTTCTAAAGGAGGCTGAGGACACGGCAAAAATACACACAGTGCACAACAGAAACATCCGAGGAAGAACAAGACGTACCCTGCCCAACTGAAAAATCAAGACTCCTGCAGCCAATGAAACAGGGACATTTCCTTTTAACACTGCTCAGCAGTTGAAAACCACAGGCCAGGGACAGACTTGAGAACTAAACACTCAGACTTACCCTAACTGGGGATCTACCGTGGCCAGAATTCTTTTATGTCACTCTATTGAGGTTTTATTGACTGGAGCTATCACAGGAAAGGTATCATGTTTTCAAGCACTACTGTAACAATTAGAAGCTGGAAATGTCACCTTTCTTCAGACCTGCTCGAGACCTACCTCTCACTGCCCTTCAAATGATACAGCAGAGTTTATGAGACTTAAAAACATTAAAGAGTCTGGCGGAACTGGGAACGCTATAAAGATCTATTAAGCTCAATATCATTAACTACTGTCTTTTGTTTGTTTTAATTAAATAAAACAAAAGCAAGCTGTGTGAGAAAGTAAAAGGAAAGCTTCCAGGCTAATGGGAAACAGCAGGAGCTCAGGAAGCCTGGGCAGAGGGTAGCAACGTTAGCATAAATTCAATGAAGCAAAAATGATACGCAAGCATGGGAATCACAGGGAGGCTGCAGCTGAACAGAACAGTTTGGAAGAGCTTTAACAGAGCAGAGAACCTGCTTCAGTGGCTCTGGCTGAACCCATTCACGTACTGCGATACTGAAGAATACACACCAACCATAAACAAGGGTAAAACTTCAATTCTACAATTATTACCCTCCGGGGAGATGAAAAGGAAAAATCTATTACTTGAATTAAGTGTTTTAAGTTTTAAAAGCCAAAACGTATTCCCTTCTTGAGGAAGGGATTGCACCGGTGGGGAGGAAGCCCACGTAGCAGGTGGGGCTCACCTTCAAACCTGGCGTTCACCATGACATACAGGTGCTCCCAGGGGTACGCGTTCAGGTCCCTGGAGACAGCGTGTAAGCTTATGGTGGGATAATCCAAGGAGAAGCCAACTCCAGAGTTTTCCAGCCATGACAGGCGGCTGAAAAAGGGGTAAAAAAAAAAAAAAGAGGAAAAAAAAAAAGAGAAGTTAGACATTAATAGAGGAATAAAGTACCCAATTCACACCTGTAGGAAAGCAAATCAAACCCAGAAAGTGAGTAATTCTGGGCAAGGCTTCACTCTCAGCTAACCTGTGGTGCTGGAACTGCCTTAGCATGACCTTGCTGCAGCATGACTTCAAGCTGTAGGGAAAAGCCATCTTTTCTCATGGAAGGTGAATGTGAGCATTTTAAGCACAGTCTTCCATTGGGATGGAAGACTGAATTTCTCTCCCTGCCTCTTCATTTCCTACTCTCTGTAGATATCTATCACCCCGAAGATGACTACAGAGATTCCAGAGCATCATTTACTGCTTTAACTACCAAACGTTCTCCAATCTTCCTCGTCAAACACTCAGGGAGCGCTGGGACACGCTCTCAGACATCAGGTTTGGATTTTGGGTGGTGCTGCATGGAGCCAGGGGTCGGGCTCAGTGATCCCTGTGGGTCCCTTCCAACTCCCCACATTCTGTGATTCTATGGGAGTGAACAGAAATACCAAGCAGCAGAAATTAAGGACAATACCAATGAAAAGGTCATGGGCTGCTCCTCATGAAAACCTCTGAGAGTGGTGTCCCAGTGCTCCTTGAGCTCTGGCAGCTCGGGGCTGTGCCCACTGCCCTGGGCAGCCTGTTCCATGCCCACCACCCTCTGGGGCAGAGCCTTTCCCTAACACCCACCCAACCCTCCCTGATGCAGCTCTGTGCCACTCCCTCTGATTTCATCAATCGCAGATACCCCAAACTATCTGGGTTTGATTTATCAGCTTCTTGAAAGATGCTGACATTTCTGACATCTACTGAAATCAAGTTACAAAGCAACTCAGCATCACACACCCATCAAGAGCAGGTGCTGCACAAACACAAGCCGCTGTATCTGCAACCAAGCAACTTCACAAAACAGTCACTGAAATTCTGGACAGATTCCTCCCCAGCAGGGATAAAACAGCAACAAGCTGTTTTATCATGACAACTTACATGACAACTTATTCGCCTGTGCGTGTTCCAGACCATGATTTTGTTCTAACAGCACTTGCTTACTGCAGAAATACATTAAATTTAGACTACTTTTCAATGACTAAAGAAAATTACATTGTCTTAATGAACAAGCTGGCTTCTTGAACATCTAAAGAAGTTATAAAGGGAATCAAAGAACAGCTTGGGTTGGAAGGGACCTTAAAGCTCACCCAGCTCCAACCCCTGCCCTGGGCTGGTTGCCCCCCACCAGCTCAGGCTGCCCAGAGCCCCATCCAGCCTGGCCTTGGGCACCTCCAGGGATGGGGCACACACAGCTCTCTGGGCAGCAGTGCCAGGGCCTCGCTGCCCTCTGAGTGAAAAGTTTCTTCCTAACATCTGCCCTAAATCTCCCCTCTCTTACTTGAAAACCGTTAACTGAAGCGCTTAGAAAGTAGCTCAGGTAACATCTTCTGGAACACGCTAACCAATGTTTAGTAGTATACAACACCCACAAAATCACGGTAACACACGGTAACCGGCCCTTGGTTTGTTCGGCCCTGAGCAGAGCGGGCCGAGCGAGGCCCCACGGCGGCTGCAGCTCCTCACCACGCGCGGAGGGGCAGCGCTGAGCTCCGCTCTCTGGTGACAGCGACAGGGCCCGAGGGCACGGCACGGAGCTGCGCCAGGGAAGGGTCGGGGGGTGCGAGGCAAAGGCTCTGCCCCAGAGGGCTGCCCCCACGCCTGCACCCCGCTCCCCTCAGCGCACTCCCCGCGGCCTACCGCGGTCCCCACAGTCCTCATCCCCCAGCGGCCCCGCGCACCTCTCGGCAATGTAGAGCGTGCCGGCGCCCAGGCTGCGCCCCGCCAGCACCGCTTCCGTGTCGGGCTGCCGGTGGCGGACACCATCGGCCGGCGGCGGGAACCGCTTGAGAAAACTCATGGCGCAACCACCACCTCCACCTCCTCCCTCCGCCGCCGGAAGCAGCGGCCGCCGGAAGCGGAAGTGCCGGCGCTGTCGGACCGCTCTAGCCGAGGCTCTATGGTGCGGGAGGACCGTGCATCGGCGCCGCCATCTCGTGGCCGCTCGCGCTCTGCCAGCGGCTGAGGGCGGGAAGGGGAGGTGCGGCCGCGGGGCTCGGGCGTGGGCTCCGGAGGGCGGAGATTGAGGCGGGCGGTTCGTTCTCCATCGAGGAACTTACCGCGGGCTTTGGGGAGGAGGAGCATTTCTCCAGAAGAAAATGTGTGAAGAAGCCAGGGGAGATAAGAACGGAGTTGGTTGTGTCTGAGCGCTCTGCCGCTCCTACCCATTTAGGATTAATGACCTTGACAGAAATCGAAGCAACCTCCATAATGAAGTGATATTTAAACACTGGGAGAACTGAGGTGGTAAGAGATGAGGAAGCTGAAGCTTCTCAGTCATCTTCAGGCGTGTCATGCCGGGGCAGTACAGAAGTGCTCAGCGGGAACCAAAATGGCACAGTTTGTCCCTGGGCACAGAGCAGGCCGCAGCGGCTGGAGGGGGGAGGTGCAGGGTGTGAAACACCCGCTCTGCAGCCACGCTTGGGGGTTGGGAACTGCTCACGCATCCCTTGTTCCCAGACACGACAGTCCACATCTGCCGTGGAGATCTGCAGCGCTTCTGTAGGCGGCTGGAAACGGG
Source organism: Numida meleagris (assembly GCF_002078875.1). Lineage (NCBI taxonomy): Eukaryota > Metazoa > Chordata > Aves > Galliformes > Numididae > Numida > Numida meleagris. Next base: position 190,967,354 of record NC_034409.1, on the reverse strand, counting down.
CACAGCTCCTTCCGATGGTTTTACGTTCATCTTCCTGAATTGCTGATGTTGAATCGAGCCACTGCGATGGAGTGATAACAGGGTTCGCTTCTCCTGCGCACAGATGTGAGTTTTTCACGTGTGAGCACCCTTCCAGGAGAGGACAGGGAAGAGGTTTAGCCCAGGTGGTTTAAGCCCAGGTTGGCAGGTCGCTTTTGAGGCTTGGAGGAGAAAGCCACATTCTCCTGGTTCACAAGGTCCAGCTACTTCATACCACGGTACCAAGTCTTGAATCTTACCGGAGTTCAGCACGAGCAGGCAGACGTTCCTTCCACAAACGAAACAGAACGGCGCCGTTTGAAGCTTTTCCCCTCTTTCCTTGCTTATAAAAGCAATTTAGGATTCACCCCCACACTGATGCCTGAACACCGGGTGTCCAAGAGGGATCTAGACGTGCTCAGAGCCGGGAGGGATCAGGCAGCCCCCACCCAGGGTGGCGAGGAGCCATCGTAGGACAGCGCACGGGGCTCAGCACGCCTGACACCGCACCGCCCGCACAGCACTGCCTGCTGCAGGGTGCTCACACGCAGTGTTCAGTGCGAGCTGATCGCCATCACACTCAGTCCGTTCCAAACGTGAAAGTCAAATTTTGGCATTTTGTTTCAAGGAAGAGGATGGAGCTCTCGTCACTACAGGAGCGTACAGTAGCCTGGCTGGCACCACTGGGAAAAGGATCAGCAGGCTCCAGTGGCTAACGCTGAGAGAAATCACACTTTTTCCAGTGCACGCTTCTCTCCCTGATCTCTTCCTGTTAAGTTATGCGATGTTATCGGTGTTCACTGCCACAGCCATGTGTCAGAACATCGACATTTCTAGCGCTTCGCCACCGACGTGCACTGAGTCTAAATAAAGGAACCTCGCTCCTCTTCTCTGTACCACGTGGAAACCTCAGGATGTCTGCTGGCAAAGCCTGGCTGGGGGCTGCACTGGCTGCAAGCCAGTGCCAAGAAGTAATGCTAAGTGGCAGATGGGCCCTCACCTGCAAGAAGTCACCACTGCGCTCCCACCATTACTAGCAAATAAAACGCATGTTGTAGCCTCAAGCGAACGCTGAGCTCCATCCACACTACTGGTTTTTGTCAGCTGACTGCAACACCATCCTGAAGTCAGATGTAAAATATAGAGGGAAACACACATTGAAAACCATTCCAACTGCAAAAATAATGCCATCAGATCTTCCTCATTGTCAGTCAGAGCTGGTCAAGGAGAGGGAAACTCGATTTTAACACAGTGAACGCCAAACATGAATTCTCCCTTCCCATGGCACTGCTGCAAGAGCACAGCCCCACTGCTCGGTGCGAATGTCCAAAGAAATCCCTCCTGGGGGGTGACCACCATTACAAAGCACTCGTTGCTTCAGTACACATTATACTTTGTACATCAAGTTATTTCAATTTTTTTTTTATTATGACAATTTACATGTCATATTTATATGAAAGAAATGACAGTAGATATTATAACAAAAACATTATGAAAGAAAAGTTACACAATTAGGCCTACAAGCTATAAAATGGCTTCAGGCCCAGCTTATACACAAAGAGTTCTGACCAGACTGTAGTGAGACAACGCTGAACAATTCATTAACAAAAATATTGGCACCAGCCTTAACATTTTTTTTTTTTACTTCATTTACAAGGAATACAGTATTTAAACAGTTGTGTACTGCAAATCTAAAAACATGAGCTGTTATTAAACTGCAGTTAACCCTTGGAGCACTGAGGCCACCATGACTTCCATGTTAAGAAGTTCTGATGCATCGCGTTTCCCATGCGTGTGGTATTTCTGGCGAGCGGGGAAGGACATGAAAGCACCACCCAATTTATGTGCAACAATGACAATTCCAGTTCTTCCAGCACCTCTTTCCCCACCTCCCACACACACAGTGTGCGTCCCCTCCGTCCTTTCCCTTGGATGCGGCAGCAAGTCACGATGGAAGAGATCTAAAAATCAAGGTTCAGGACTCTGAAGTGCGCGGGTTAAGCTCCGTAAAGAGCTCGGCTGTGGGACTTCTAGAGAAGGAAAAGAAAAATGAGGCCAGCTGTGAATGAGAGCGATGTTAAGGAGCTCCACATTTCCTTGCAAACATACAAACAGCATACAGGAGGAAGACAAGACTGGATTTCGTGTAAGTACATCTTAGATTTTAACCTGTCTGGCAGTTTTGATCTCATTGTCACAGAACGCTGGAGCCATTCTGCTAGCAACTACCTGGTCTGTGCTATGTGGGACAGTGAATGCACCCAGTGTTTGTCCAGCATCTGCCTACAGCTCTGCGCCTATTTGAGAACCATGGTGCATACTGACAACAGTGACGCTGAGCATCTGAATTAGTTGAGTGCCATCTCATGGCTGCTGCCAATCTAGGAAGCAGGGCTAGCATCTAGCAACCTGACTGGCATGAAAAACACATGGTTTTAGTGCAGGTTAGGGGGAGGAGTGCCATTTAAATGAATATAGTGTAGGAATAAGATACTGTACAAGATTTTAGAGTCCATATAATGAGGATGAAATGGAAAACTAAACAAGGTACGTAACTGTATGCTTTGATTTCCTTTTCTACCACTAACTTGAGTAGCAGATTAGTATCTATTACGGACTTTTAACTAACAAATGGTGCACTGGTAACGAGGCCTATCGTGCGTTTTAGTAGGACTTTATCCCCTTAAGATCACTGAAGTTGTGACAGACTAATCTATTGAAGTATCACTCATCAGTTTAGTTGTGTGGGACAGAATAAGAGGAACAAAGGACAAAGGAACCCGCGCGGACTCCAAACAACACCCCCAAAGGCCAGCAGTGTCACAGCACTGCACGGACTGCTCCTAACCTTCTCCACGTCCGTGCTGCGCTGGCAGAGCCACTCCCTCAAGGAGGGAGACCGGGAACAGCTTTTCCTGTTGCTCTGAAGGTCACCATGAGAAAAGGAGGATGTCAGGATGATTCTCTTACATGGAGACCTTCCCTTTGAAATACAGTCCTTAAAGGATGAATCAGAAGCGGTTTTTAGGCCTGTCCAAGACCTGTCTTTCAATTTGCATGGGCTTGCATCCACATTTTCCCATTCCGCTTCCCTCCACCCATTCCCCATCTCCTGTAAGTGGAAAGAGCATTCCAACAGCAGGAGAAACCGACTCGGTCTGCACCTGGGGAACCAGCGCGACTGACTATACACAAAGTGCTGCAAAGTGCACGAAGTAAACCAACCGAAGGAAGAGAGCAACTCCACCTTCCAGTTCTCCTTGGGAACCTTTGGGGTTTCATGTAGCAATAGCAGATCTATTTGCAGACACGCTAAGCATGTGTCCTCTAACTGCTGTATCGTCCCCTCTGCTGATCTCAAGCTCAGCTGTGGGGTGCCAGCATTTACAAAACAACGGTCAAAAACCCAGGCTGTAGGAGTTGCTTTTAATTGCAGTTACACCTGGAGTCTTTAAACTGCATCCTCAATTATAAAACCTTTTTATCTACTTAGAGTGTCCTGTTCTTTCCCCCAGAAGCTGCACGCACAGTTTTTTTTTTTTTTAAGTAAGTGTCATACTAAGCAATATACATCTTCTGCAATATACAAAATAAGTTAAATTATTCCAAAGCACTGGCACAAACAGCTCCCAAGCACACGCTTTTGCCGCTTGGAACCATCTCATTGAGTTACACCTGACCTAAAATAAGAGTTGGTAAGCGATGCACATCTCCAGAAGTGACCAGTAACCCCCAGTCCCTGGCTGCTGCGTGTCCAGCTTCAGGTGATAAGTATTTCTGAAGGCAGAGTGTTCGTGAGCTCCTCAGCTCTAAAGCATCAAGAAATAGTCACTGAGAAGTTTCATTACTTCAGTACACGCTGGATAAGGAGTAAGTACTGCTTCTGTCGGCTTTTTCATTTTCTGTCTTCTGACATTTTAAGCGATGCAGTCCCTACCCCCTTTGTTCTAGAAGGGGAGCAGGAAAAGTGAGATCCCAGGAAACGTGGGCTTCATCCTGCACAGCCTAATTTCAGACAGCAGTCCTGAATGCTCCCATAGATGCTTTCAGCACAGGAGCACTTGCAGAACTGTGCTCTCTTCGCATGAATTGCTGAGATTTCCCCACCCTATTCAACAGATTCCTTTTTCCAGAACGTTACCATTTGAAGATATTTGATATTCTTACATATATTTATACATGAAAGGATTTTATGTACCCAGTGAACTGAAAGCAAATGTCAATACGTATCTAAGGTGCACGCTGCACGTTAGATCCATAACACACGCCTGTGGGTAGCAGGCACTGCACATGCACCAAAACCACTTCTCAGGGCCCACGTGTTGCCACTTTGAACTAGATGATACAAGTCCCTTGGTCAGACCAGGGCTGGGGGCTAGCGTGACCACCAGAATTTATTTCAATCACGGAGCACAGAGTGGATTTAAAAAGCAGGGGCCACCAAAATTCCTCGTTTACTTCTCATTTAAAAGAAGAAATGTTGGTGAAAATATGGAACTCAAAACAACTCGCTGAAGGTTCTGTCCAGGACTTCCTACTGCAGAGCACTGAAAACCAAGCTGCAAGCACCTGAAAACAGAGGTACAGAATGGACACCCCAACAACAGGCTATTAAAATCATTAGACAGCACCCGGATACCAAATAGTTCAAGGGAGAAACATGAAGACAAATCAGAACAAGGGCACCGCTGCCATACAATCCTTCTTTTGGGAACATACACATTCACCTTGAGGTTCTTTGGGATCCCTCAGAGTGCAGGGCAGCATTCAGAGAACAGCAGTGACCAGGAGAGAAGCAGTCATCAGCTCCCACTGCTTGAAGAGCGGCCGAGACATTTCAATCCACAGGAATCTCGAGGTGACATATTAATAAATGGGCAAGTTAGAGGAAAAGCAGCTCTGTTTCTCTCAAGTGCTGTTAGAACAAAGCAATCCTTTCATTAAATGAATCGGGAAGATATAGTAATTTTATAATGTAATTAAACACGTGTGAAGTCAAACTATCCAAGAGCTCGGAGTTTGTTGTGCAGTACTCATCTTTCTCCAGGCTTTCAACATTAAGGGTTTTTTTGGTAGCTTAGTGATGTTGTTTTCCATTTTTAAGTCAAGGTTTAGAAGACTCACTAACTAGAAGACAGCCACTGCAATGAAATTTTGCCTTCTTAATTCCCCACCCTTCTGGTTGGATTAACGCACCACATTCCTTAGTGCAGAGGGGCCGCATTTTGCACATCACGTACCATGCTCATGGCGAAGAGCCGTCCTTTATCTTTGTGGCACCCAGAAACATCCATTCCCCAACTCAGTTTATAGTTCCTTCCCTTCTCCAGTGCTTCTTAGGACTCGCGCAGCCCACAGGCATCAGTTCACTTTCTTCCTGGTCAGTTATACTCAGAAGGGTCTGCAGTTAAAAAAGACACAGCTTTTGGTGACAGCCTGTTTGGAGATCGCCAAATGAATTCTCTCCGTGCTCAGCCAATGGGTGCTCCTCCTCCTGCCCTTCAGCCCGTCGTGTGACAAATCCCTAGCCGCACTGTGTTCTGTTTCTCACACGCCCCGAATTTCTGCTAGCCCAAAGCCACACCTGAAGATGAGCAGTCAAAGACACGCGACTTGTGATCTCGGGATGCGTACAGAAGAGCACGAGCTGCTATGGACAGCACAGCACCTGGAGGACATTCCCACTCTGGGATCACATAACATGGCAGCATGAGCCCCGCGTGGCAGCCAGCCAGCCTCGTGTCTGAAAACAACATCCTTCCCAAGAGATTTACATTTCCCACCACGCTGGAAGCCTTGGGCAGGAGAGAAAATGGAAGCTTTAAAATGCTGGGCTCTGTAGGACGTGGAGGCAGATTTTCCTTGCACAGTATTCCCACTGGTCTAACGGGACCTCGGGATCCTGGGGGATGAAGCCATCCCAGCTATCAAACGTGACTTCTCAGGAGACAGAAGAATTGTTTTGTAAAACTGACCACTAGAAAGTAACAGCTTGCCTGCCTACGTTGGTAAAACTTGACGCACTTGACATAAAATTCAGTCCTCCACTTCTGCTTCCTGTTCTCCAAGTCACTCCTGAACATGGTGCTCACTTTCTCCCTGGTTGGTGTATTCGCTATTTCAACTGCTTTGTATTTTCCTACATTCCCAATGATTCACCCACTACGTATCCAACTTTTGGTGCTGTCTACGAGCAAGAATGTTTGCTACGGCACTGACCAGATAGGAAAAGGCTCCATCTGGCAGCAAAAAAGATGATGGCACTGCCAAAATAAACAAGAGATCAGTGGTTGCACAGCGTTGCTGCACAGGAATCTGACAGTTTGCACTGCAAATATTAAAAATGCTTAGCAACTATTAACATTAAAAAGTGGAAGCCATATGCTCTTGCTTGTTTTAAAACACAAGTAGATTAGAAATGTAGAAGCACTACATTTATGCATCAGCTAGGCAAATAAAAAGACTGTAGTAGCTAAAATGCTACATACACTTTTAAGAACATTCTAAACCTCTGTGGCTTTTCACTACCCTGTTTTAATACCTGCTCGTGAAATCTGTTAACAGTTAACATCGATAAGGTGGAAAGATATTTAATCTTTAATGGCATTCAGTTCTCATTTAGAAAGAGTGTGATTTCTTTTTTTATTTTAATCACAAGCTTGCTTGGCATAGCAGATAGCGAACGAGTTCTACCTTTCTTGCAACTCTGACGATTCTAGTTTTAAATGTGCGCTGCTAGAACCCAATTGAGCAATGGTCACAGGGCGGTTCTGATAGAACTCGTGGAGAGAGAGGTGGGGAAACAAAACCAAGAGTTTCCAGGCCAGAAGTTGGTATTTTTGGATCTAGGTTTTCTAGAGAGGTATTTAGTAAAGGCCTAATGCCGGTTTTAGTAGAAGAAAACAGAAGTGCTTCATGACTGACTAGTAAATACAGTATAATGGAAGGGAATCAGGTGGGGCAGGAAAGGAGAACTCACTCCTCAGTGGCAGCAGCAGTTTCGGTGCATCCATTGCCGGCAATGGACATCAACACCAGTCAAATATCCAAATCTCAGAGCAAAAGGAATAACAGATGTGACCTTTTTGGATTTCAACATTTGGCAGATCTTTGTCAGCTGTCTGTGTGCTACAACACGTACAAATGCTACAGCCTGCATCTTAATTCCGAATGAAGAGAAAACTCAACGCTACCCCAGACAAATTCCAGCTCTGCTCTTCCTTATGTGCCCACGTTTGTTGGTTTGTTCTGTAGTCTCCATTTTTTTTCTGAATGAAAGCACATATCACTTCATGCCCACTCCAAAGTTGATGAGATGTCTTGGAGCCAAGTGTTTTCTCTCAGAAGTACTGCCTTCTTGAAATCAGTTTGGTCACATGACAATTACTAAAAGTATTTTAAGAAAATTCTAACGGCCAAAGGCCAACACTACATTCAAAACCTGCTAATACATCCAGGCAGATAAGTAAAATCAAAACAAAAACACACACAAACCCCAAACAGAAAACCTCCAAAAGGAAAACTGTTCCATTTGTTTACTTCAATTTGAAGTAGATACTAAGGACATGAATGGACCAGTCACGGTTTATTGGAAAACCCCTCAATCCTTTGAAGCGCCGTAATTCCGCGGTCAGTGCAGTTTGTACAGACACATCCCATTCGGAACACTCCAACAGAAGGTGAAACCCGAGTGGCCACGCAGCTACTGCAGGATTCTTTTGTCTGTAAAAAGTTTGCAGCACGTCAAGATGCCATCCCGTTTACAGACCAACTTTGCATCAATGCGTCCTCCCACTAGACACCGTGCATAGGAGACCATCTGATGAACTACGCATGAGATAGCTTTACAAATTCATCGCCAGCATGTTTCAACTGTCAAAAACTTCATTACAGTACACTTTACTGTACAAACACTTTAAAGGATGTTTATTAGGAAAGTCTGCAAGTCATAATGGATAGTAGAGTTCTTGTTTATGGTACCTTCTTGGCCTCTAGTAATTCTGTTTGCCTCCAGTATTAAAATCAAACTGCTTCCATGAAGGTGATTACTAATGAGCTATGGCATGTTAACCTACAACTCACAAAATGCGACAGTACAGACGTTAAATTTGAGACTGTCTGTTAAGTTGTAATCTAAGTTGTGAACATTTAAATATAATATATATCTCATATGAAAAAGCTAAAGCACAAGTGCTTCTGCACCCCGCCCACCCCTTGAGCCAAACCCACCCCAAGTTCCGGTTTGGGCCCTGACCGATTTGGAATGCTTTCTTAGGCCACCCATTTCCACAAATTTGTATGCACTCAGGAAATATAAAGCCAAAAATATACAAATCTCTTGTTGTGATAAGGTTTTTGTGAGTGAAATTACCCAGGACCATGGACTTGGAAGGAGAAAGGGGGGTAAGAGAGGGAATTTACAGCAATTCTTCTTCAAAGTTCAAAACTGGTCACTTCACAGAAAGACTGCAGGACTGGTGAAATTCTTGCTTCTAAAAAGTGATACTGTAGTGGAGAATTTTCTAGGAAAAATAAAACAGCTTTTAATAACTGGCCCGCTGGTATGAGCTACCGTGGAATAAATTAGCACAAAAACGGAAGTCTTATAACTGTTCACTGTTACAGACGTAATCAACAAGGTCAGTCACTCTCAAAAGTTCATCTTCATCTTCCTCTGGCCCTACTGCTTCCTGCCCGCTCCCTGTGCCGTTGGGCGCCAGGCTGGCGCTGGCTGTGCTGTCCTTGGGGGCTTGGGTCTTCTCACTCGGTTTGCCAATCAAGTTCTCAATGGTTTTACCTGGGCTCTGTCCGTTGGTGGAAGGCAAGTCCACCAGGCTGTAGTCCAAAGGGCTCTCTACTTTCCCCACGTTATCAAAGTCATCTTCGTCGTCACTTTCTATCCGGTAGCAGTGCTTCTTGGTGTTGTCTTGAGGAGCCTGTGGTGCCGGCAGCTTACTTGCAGGGTTTTCTGCCTCATCGTTTGCATTTTCGCAGTTATCTTCGTCGTCTGTTTCGATTCGATTGAGCCGTTTGCGGACAGGCCTCTCTTCATCCTCCTCATCCTCTCCTTCCTCAGTGTAGTCGTCCGTACTTCGCCGACGTTTTCGAATCAGTCGCTTCGACTCCTTGGTGGAATCGTCATCTTCAGAGTTCTTGGACGCATAGCTCTCTGGAATAAGCAGCAGACTTAAAGCTGTTAGCAAATCTGAGTGCATGCAAAACAGTTACCCTCCTATTTTTTAATGTTTCACACTCATCAAAAAAGCTCTCTGTCTCTCAGCACACACGTATCAGTCTCCTCCCTCAGCTTCCCAGCCACGTCAAAACGCTCGCACCCTTCTCACATTCTAAAGAAGCTGCTCAAATGGCGAAGTCCAGCAATCTGCTGGTATTCTGCTCTCAGCCTGAGCATTCCCAGAGGCTTTGGAGGCCTCTGCTAGAAGTTAGAAGTGCTAACTACATCAGGAATAGCATGACTTTACACCCTCTGTGGAGCCAGGAGTTGGACTCAATGTTCCCCACGGGTCCCTTTCAGCTCAGGATAGTCTATGCTTCTATAAAATAATGGCTGCACTACCTTAAAAAAATATATATACATATATATATATGTATATATATACATGCATAGAACTGTACTATCCCCTCCCCAGCAAATTCTACGCGACTTCTTTCAGAGCACATTAACACTGTTTAATGTGGCTGGAAGGCTGCTGTCCCTTAATGGAAGGCCTTTTCTTTGCACACTGCCTTAGGTGAGAAAAGATAGACTGACAAATCAAACACCGTTGGCTTTCTCCTTGCTATTTCCATTAGAAATGCATGCAAATTGTCATTTTTGAAGGTATTATCAGTGTAGGTTCAGGTTGCTAGAGACTCTGTCAGAGTTCCAGTATTTTCAGTGTAATTACATTTCCAGTAACAGTTACATACTTTCTAACACATTAGAACTGTGGGAAACTACCGGAATGGTACTAAATGGCATTGGGTTTAGGATGCAAAAAGCCAGCACCAAAAATACCTGAGGAAATGGGTTTTCATGTACAAAAGACATCATCAATCAGGCATTGTTTAAAGTCGCAAGTGCAGGCAGCAAAAAAAAAAGTCAGCCACCATACAGCAGATCGTGAGCAGACAGCCTGTATATCCTATTTCTGAGAGCAGACTGTATATTGAAGGATAAGATCAAGCTTTCAAGATACCATACAGCTGCATTATGTACTTGTTTCACTTTGTGGAAGAGGATCCTATAACGCTCTATAGACTCAGGCCAGCACTTCCAAAACTTACCTACAAACCAGAGGTGCTCAGTGTGCACGGCTGCTTTTCTGAGGAACCTTGGCACCCATTGCAGCCTGTAAGGCTCAGCACGTCTCAGTGCCAGACAGAAGGTTCTCATGAGCTGGACATCACAATTCAAAGGACCTGAAGGCAGTGGTTGTGTTTGTACAAGCTAATTTTGTATCTAAATACACACTGGTGGCTCATGGAGTGACTGACATTACTGCGAGCAGGTTTTCTGCAACATCATACACACCCACACTTATCGCAGCACCTTCAAGCAGGAGACTGCATAGGGATTGGAAAAGGCTGAACGACCGCAGAGGAACGGGGGGTGCCATACCTACCTACACAAACACAATCAGGGCACCAGCAGGCAAATAAGAATCTTTAAACATTTGTGGAGAAGGCTTTGCGGCCTCTTAACAGAGACGTGGCAAAGCAGTGACATTAATTCTAGTTTTGAAATGCCACCCCTCACTGCCAGACACGGTAAAGTCAGGCCTGTGAGGCCAGAGCAGGGACAGTGACTCTGAGAAGTAACTGTAATGGCTGTTTCACAAGGAAACAGTTTCTGAGAAACATCAAGGAACTCTAGAAAGAAAATTCTCTGGGCAACTCTGAATTGTACAGTTTTTTCCTTAGGTTAATGCAGACATACACCAGCTCCTGCAGATCAGACCGTGTATTTTACCTTCGCTGTCTGAAGTGGAGAGCCTGCGTTTATGAACTCTTCTTAACTCCTTTCCGTATCGGACACTTTTCTGAGAGCCATCACTTTCTGAATCCTCCTTGTAGTTAACTTGCCTCTTCTGATTCCTTCTTGATCTTCTCCTCCTGGTTTCCAGGTAATCATCGTCACTGTAATCTGTGTAATCACCGCTCTCTGTACAGAAGAAAACAGCCGTGTCTGTTATTCCATTAAGACAAAGCTGCACTGTTTAGATAAGCTTCAGACCAGCACTGATAAAACCAGGCACGCTTCCAGCGGAGGAGTCTCAGCCCTCACACCTCATTACCCTGACCTGTCCCATGCTCACGCATCAGTTCCCCCTTTCACTGCCAGCAGAGAATTGCTTACTTTTAAAGAACCTTCTCACCAATCTGTCTCCACCAAACTCCCCAGAGCAGGTTTTCTTCCCATGTTTTTGTTCCCTCGTATCTACTGGTGCCAAAGATGCTTCCTCTACAATCCCTGACAAGTTGAAGCAACCTGAGTCACTGACATACATGTTACCACTTCCACTGGAAAGCCCCTTCTGGTTTTTTCCAATTGAAATTCATGGCACTCTGCTCAATCATTAACAACAAATCTAGGCTTAAAAGTTCGCTTGCAACAGAAACTATGGAGAAGAAACTTACCAGCATTCTGAGTTCTTCCTGCAGCGGAATACTGCACCTAATGGCTTTAAGAATTGAACGTATTTACATTTTCAACAGTTAGAATCAGCTCTGAGTCAACTTCTGCTGCTTTTTCACTGAGTCATGCCAGAGCAATTATCTGGAGATCACAGTACATTTCTGTATGCAGCCCATACTGTTCTTAAGTTACCGACTGACACAGGCGACAGATCAAAGCAGCAATCCCCTTCACCCCCTAAAATGTTACAGAAAAGTCACAGCAAGGCAACAAAACTCTGCCTTCAGAAAGAACTCCCATCTCCGGAGACTGAAAACAAAGCCACTCACAGGGAGCATTACTTCTTTAGCTCAAAACAGAGCTCAGGCAGGATCAGTAGCAGGGGTAAAGAAAAACAGTTACAACTGCACTTACATATACAAGGAATTATGTTGGAATCGGTGGGGCAAGGCTCTACCACCCAACACTTTGCTGCAAAAGTAAGAAAACTACATCTGCATTCAGTGTTTCCTCTTCCTGCTCTTTTTTAAAACAGGATGCTTCTGATGGTACAGAATGGGCTTCTGATGGTTCTGATCTTCTCACAGATATGTGTTCACAAAGAAACAGATCTGCTTGTAGGCATTACAGAGTAGATGGCCAAACTCTTTGGATCCTCTAGCTACTGCAAATATCTTCATTACTAACAGCTTATATTTAGTGCAGTGATGCATTCAGGACAGGAAGACAGCAACTCCTGCAAGTGCATGTGGCTATCTATCTTCATCTGTCCATGCATTATCCCTCCTTTGGGAAGGCAGCACCTCAAATCAAGCTACTTCAACACAATCACGGTCTACATTCAAGGAGGACAGATAAAACATTGAAAAGGTAACCACGCTCTGTACAGCTCTGTACCATACAAAAATTCACTGCAGCTGAAGGAATTCGTTTTCCAAAGTGAGGGAGAACGTTTCTTTCAGAAGAAGCTTTTTCAAAGTTATTCAGGAGGTCTTTAAGTACATATAAAGAAGAATATTTTTGCCTCCATCCTTTGTATTCCATGAAATCATGTTCCAAACAGACAAGGTACAGGAGAGCTGAAACTGCACACAAAGGACACAACACAACAGGAGCATACATTTAAATACAGACTTACTTTAAATGCCAAGAACCTAATACTCAGTTTCCTTCGGAATTCCCACAGCTGAATAAGCAGCAAACAGCTTTAGAGACAGGAAGCAAAGATGACATACACTTGACCAAACGAACCAAAGCCATTAGTGTCCATGTCACGACAGGAAACTGAGACTTCACTCTTCCTCTCTCCAGCACAAAATATCCCATACATTTAAAAGACTAGTTCTACTCACCAGATTCTCTGCTCGAATTGTCCTCGGAATCTTCATCTTCATCATCTTCAGAATATTTTTTCTTGACTGTTTTCCTTCGTAACCGCCTGCTTTGCCTCATGGGCCTGGAGAGGTGTCGCCTGGATATGCGGGCACAGAACTCGGAATCGCTGTCTTCGTTTGATGGCGGGTCATCTTCACTTTCATCCAGGTTTTCCTCTGATATAACAAACTCATCCTGAGATCTGTTCAAAGAGAGACCACAGACAACAGAGAGATCTGAAACAAAGGATCGAAACATTACCTCCACGAGCAAGTAATAGATGGAAAGCGGGCACCGAACAAAACTGCACAAATCTTGTAGAAATGATGCGTACTAAAGATCCAGAGTGAGCAAACTGCCATCACTGACATGGAGCTTCTGTTCTCTCTTGGAGGACAGCTTTACAATGCATGACATTACACAGCGGATGAGAACAGCGGGTGGATATGAATGCTCCATCGAAATGTGACCATAGGTGACATTTACACTGGACAAATTCTGGAGTGTTCACACAGTGCACTTCAGCATAACATCTGCATAGCAATAACTATGCATAAGCATCACCTGCGAGGGAGGAAAACATGTCCTGGCTTTTTTTAAAAAGCAGTGGGACACTGCAGGTGCACAGACACTTGCATTTGGCTGCCTGCTAAATTTAAACTCCAGGATAACATTCAGAAGGCATTCAGCAGAGAAATGAGTTGAAAATGCTTGAGCACACTTTAACAGACCAATACACTATTAATTCAGTGAGACTTCTAAAAGCTCCTATCATAGATTGGATGTTTTCAGCACGTTTTGCTTGGCTGTTGAATATGCCACTGAAAATGCCTTGACGTGGTTATATGCAAAAAGCAAAGCTCAAGGTATTTGCATCCGTTTTGTGTAGGTTACCCATAAAACTCAGTACAGTGACTGTTTGACTGGGTAAAGCTTTAAAAGCTTTAAAAGCTCAACTGTGTTTTTTTCATTGAGGCATTAAGAAAATCTAAAATTACTATTTTTCTTTTAGCATTAGGTATTTCCCAGTCTGAAAGATAAGAAATTCCAGGGAAAAAGATAATTTCAGTGAGCCAAAGCAATGCTCCTTCAGTCCCTAAAGCTTCCCATGACACACATTTGTTTTCATGCACTCTTCTTTGGCTGAGTTCAAACTTTATCTTTTAGAAAGCAAAAGGCAAGGGCTGACTCCAGAACCCACATGTCCAGTTCTGTAGATGGAGAAATTTTACTTTCCTGATTTCTAAATGGCAACCAGGCCAAATAAAGATCTCACAGCACAGGACATATTTTCAGAAGAACCCCCCTCCTTTTTTTTGCTTCTTTTTTGTTGCTGGTTTTTTTTTCTTATGGCGTTTGGTTGCTTGCAGCATGTTCATTTGAAGTACAGTTTTTCCAGCACAACTGTATTGAACAAAGCCAGGAGAACTTTTGCTGGCACTGCGCAGCGGTGTTCCAGATCCGGACACGTTCTCCTAATGACCACTTTAGGGACACTGCAGAGTCACAGAAACCCCTAGCAGCCAGTGACTCCAGGTAGAAGCTAAACTAGAGACCTACCCATCACTGATCTTAAACTCATCCTCGCTCTCTTCCTCATCCAGATTGCTGTCGCTATCCAGGTCGTTTAGTCGCCGTCGTTTCTTGCGCCGTGCTGCAGCAGCCCTTTGTGGTCGCTTATTTTCTTTCCTTTCTTCCTCTAGGATTGTGGAAATGTCTTTCCCACGGTGACCTGTGATATTAGACATGTCTTTGCCTCTGCCAATGCCTGAATTCAGTGATAGAAAGGGGAAAACAAGAACAAGTTTATTTTTGTTCAACTTTGCTCATGTCTTTCTTTCGTGCCTCTGGCTTCAGATTATTTTCTGTAACAGAATGATTTTTTTACTCTGGCTGGAGCCTTGTTCCTGTCTGACACAGCCCCAACTCTGGTCACTGGGAAACACTGAGGTCAACACAGAAGACAGAAGGTAAACGCTGGCATTCTGCTACTTAACCACAAAGTGCATCAATCCCAATGACAGTGTTTCTTTGAGTAGGGCAGATATCAGAAAATACATCTTCTTCCTAAGGCCTTCGTGCTCTTCTTGGGAGTTTTGGGAGCATTTAAGCTCCTGTTTGGCCAATAAGTAGACTTCAAGAAAAGCTGGTTTTACTGTTGAGATGTAAGTTCTATTTATTAACATCTTGTGTAACACGCCCACAGACAGCTGAGTTTCAAATTGTCTGCGTGTACCTGCTGGCCTTACAAAAACTGCTGTCACAGAGTCACAGAATCATTTGAGCTGGATGAGACCTTTGAAGGCCATCTGCTCCAACTCCCTGCAGTGCACAGGGACCACAGCTCCATCAGGTGCTCAGAGCCCCTCCAGCCTGACCTTGGGTGTCTCCAGAGACGGGGCATACACCACATCTCTGGGCAATCTGTTCCAGTGCCTCACCACCTTTATTGTACAACAAAGGGATTAAGTTTCACAGCATTTCTCTCCACACAAGCTAAGGTGACGCAGAAGCACAGATTCATCAGTCTCAGGTACTTTGGAAGATCTCTCTTTTGGTCCCTGTGGTGCCTTACCAAGCAGCAACGAGTGTAATTGCACTTTGTTCACGTACAACTGAGAAGTGCCACAGATCTGCATTAACATTTTCAAGACTGTATTTGCAGACCCAGTCTTCAAAGGGTCCAAATGTGGACCAGTTTCTGAACCCAGTATTTACAGCTGTCAGATGTCAATGGCGCTAGCTGCCACTCCACTCTCGAATCCAAAACTCTATGTAGTGAATTCATCTTAAAAGCTGTCTTGTCATGATTATTTACTGCATTCATGTATTAAAACATGCACAAGTTGAATTTAACTATCAACAATAAAAGCTTTTTGGCATCTTTTGGGAGCTTGGCATGGCCATTTCCAAGGGAAATTACTTAGTGAGGCTAAAAGTGCAATAGTAAGAATAGTAAGAACAGTAAGAATTGGACAAAGTGCCAATTATATCGCATAAGGGAGAGGATTCTATTCGTTGCCGGTCATATCTGAAGAAATTTGGTCTCAATCTCCGTACCACCATTGGAATGACAAACAAATATCAGAAACATACCTCCTCCATCAGCTTCCTTGATGTCATCTTCAATTGCCTCATCAATTGCCTCATCAAATTCATCAAACCTAAAAGTAACAGCTTTTATTTATGACTTTATATGAGGTTATAGAAACGCTTCTCAAAATCTAAAACTGCCTTAAGAAACCACACTGCATAGATAATGGACTGGATAAATGACAAAATAACGCAGAAAATGGGCCAGACAGATGAAAAAACAGCCACTTTCTAAAAGATATGTTCACTATTTCTATTTGCAAGCAGAGTATTTCTCACTGACAGACCTTTTGGCACTGAGTTACACTGAGAACAGAAAAGCGGGTTCATTTTACATGAGGCACCGCTGAACCTAACAATACTTAACCTGAACACGATTTGAAATGGTATCAGTGGCACTTTTCACACAAAACATTAGCAGCTCCTTCACACCTTTTATAGGGGTGACATACACACTGCCAATTTGCAAAACGGGCTTCCTGGAAAGCACCTATTAAAGCCAAGGGCTAATTATTCACCCTGTCACAATGTGCCTTGAGAATTTGTTTCCCGTCGCTCCATTTCTCCTCGCAGTCATTGCACCTTACGGGTTTGCAGCACTCTAAGCCGAACGGAGGAGATGTAATGTACAGAGCTCTTCACAGCGGCACACAAATAAACCATAAGGTAATGTTACAGGACTAAACAGGAAAAAGAGAAGCAAAATACTTGAGGATGCTTTTGTAAGCCTGCCTCAATCCCTGCACAGCAAGTGGCTCATGGAAGGGGAACAGCAAATGGAGGAGAAAGGAGCCAGTCCTCATACACAGAAGATGACTTCTGTAGATTGTTTCTGCAGTTAGGAATTGCAGTCTTGTAACAATCTTTGTTATCTCTGTAGGAAAGACATTTTGTTTAGATTACTTCTTTCTTCTCATTTCTCTGCTTTTAAAATAGAAATGACTGCGCATTGGACAATTTCATCCAAGGTTTGGCTTGCCAGTCACTGAAGAAAGATTACAGGTACGTTTATCTCTGTCCTCCATTGCAACCTCCAGTGGAAGAAGACAAGGATAGATCTGGTATTACTCTGCAACAGCAGCCATAAAACACCTCCTTTTAAAATGAGGTGACTGATTGCTGTTCTTTCTGTATATCCTGAGAACAACTGTATGGCACATTTAAGGCAGCTTTACACAGTAAGGAAGTAACTCTGAAATTATTCCATCAATAAGACTTGTCCCACATTACTCAAAGACTACTTTCCCTCTTGAGTGTTAAAAAACCCTTTAAAATGTGAGAAATCACTTAATGCTCTCAAATCACAAATAACCTGAAATCCAATGTGGACTGACAACTGCTTGTCAATGAGGTGTAATGGCACATCATTGCTGCTGCTGCTGCTGCTTTATTCAGCAAGCAGGTTTTTTGCTAAGCTTCTCACAAAAGGAAAGCACAGATGGCTAGAAAGGAACTAACCTGTCTTCAGAGAACCAGAATGCTACACAATACAGATTTGTCTGTATGGAATGAGACATTTAGCATTTATTTTCCCCCTCGGAAGGAAAGCACGCACGGTTCTCACTGACACTAATAGGACTTCACTACAGACATACAAATTCGAAGTGACACACTGACATGTGCAATATTCTCACCAGCTCAAAGTTGCGTGAGTGATGCAGTCTGTGAGACAGACTGCCATCTTCTTTCAAAGATTGATTTTCGGGAGCAACATTACAATAAACGTTATTTCCAACAACAATTACTGCCTCTCTACAACGTGTGTCCTGCTGAAGTCGTGCCAGATTTCCTACAGGCAAGACTGTCCCCTCCTGGCCAGATGCTGCCTGACCTATCATGGACATAGTAGAAAACCTATCTAACTGTGCCCGTGGCGTCATGTTCCTTATAGAAATACTTAATTTCACAAGCTAGCAATGATATTTATGTCAGTGTGGCTTCTGCTGTTAATTTGAAAAGTTACAGAAACTCAACAGCTAAGTAAGGTCAGACTGACTTTGCTGAGCAGGATGAAAACCCAACACAGACAAAGGTCACGTCTCTCCTCAATGGCACAAGCAAACTGAGTTTAACCATGGCTACTGCTGGAAGGGTTTAGAAGTTGCAACATTCTCATTCATTAGGATAAGGGTCTACACAGAACAAGCACTGTGAGAAAGGCAAGACTCCATTAATGCAGCTGGGACAAAAAAATACAAGCTCTCAGGCAGCAGTGCTCTTCTCCAATCCCCAAAGAGGAAAAAAAGAGAGAGGGGAACTCCAGGCCTTTAGACAGAAGCAGAAGTTTTCCCTTCCAACAGGAAGAAGGGATATAATCCTCCTGCTTTAAGTTACTGCAGGAACTGCCAGAACACCATTTTTTTCTCCAGCATCACCGAACAAAGTACCACGTGCATTTTAACTTTTTATGCATCCAATTTTCAATATACAAAGTAACACGCACCTCCGTTTCACAAACATCCAGCACAACTGGTATTCAGAGGAAAGATCACAGACACTTTAATGCGGCCTCTCTTTTAAATGTAAAAGTGAGCATGAGAAGCAGGAGGTTGATTGGGAAGGAAGATGATGGTATGCTTTATTTTTGCTTTATAAGCTGTATAAACAAGCTGCCTACCTGTAGCTTATGCATTTCCGGGTTCTGGTAGACCTCCTTTCAAGCAGCTTTGATTTGTGCTTTTTGGAATCTTTCTTTTTTTCTTCCTGACCTTCAGGGATTTCCGGCTCCTGTTGACATAAGACAGAAATGTCAAGAAGTTCTCTTCACTCCCTTCAGATTTCTCATGCCTGTGCTCGCACCACGCACAAACACATTGCTCAAGGGCTCAGGTTCCACTGTACCACTGTGTTAATGCTACAGCAGCCAGGTGATGCTCCCAGCACCTGTAAATGCAGCGAGCTGAACAAACTGTTCAGGTAAATCTCTGTGTACCAAGCAGAGTGACCTTGCCCCTGTGTCACTACACTGTCTCTGACCCACACAGCCAATGGCACGAGTGGTTTGCTCAGGGGCTGGCTTTGGTCTGAGCCACTACAAATGCCTTTATATGGTGCAGCTTTGAGGAAATCCACAGAGTTTAATTTTATGACATTTTTTCCAATTTATTCATTTTTTAAAAATCTGTCCCTGGGTTGAATTTCAGACTCTCAGCCAGAGAGTCTCTTGCAAGTCTATAAAATCTGTTACCATTTATCTGCTATCCAGAGACAAAGGGAGAAAGCTAGTTTAATTACCATCAGAGTGGAAAGTCTATGCCTAAACAGAAATCTTGTTTTAAACTCCCATGGAAGAAGAGATGACATAATTTTGGATGAAGGCATTTGGCTATGACATGAAAAAATTCACTTGAAAATGTATTCAAGAAGTGAGAAGAAGACAATCCCCACATGAAGAAAGACTTTTTTTTTTTCCTTTTCTGTAAAGGGAAACCACATAGGAACATCTGTCACTAAAACACAAAATGTTTATGGTTTTTCATCAAATGTAACTTCAATATGCATTTTTTGGAGGGAAATGTTATGCTTCTAATAGTTACTACCTCCCACCTCTGTCAAAAGCCAGAAACACTCATGTCCCTCCATTGTTTCTAAAGGATGGCTATGACAATTAGCTCAGACATAGACAGCAGAGTTAATTAAACTGAAGCGTACCCTTATAACCCACAGAACGGCAATGGATTCTATTGACAACCCAGTTCTGATGGGGGAGGTTGATTCTGAGATTCTTCACTGATGGAGGGCTCCAAAGCCCCTTGGTTTCTCTGCTAAACTCAAGTTCAGACTAAATGGAAGGCCCTGAATTGTTTCTGTCCTACATATACACTGACCTTCCTTTCCGAGACGCTCCTAGCTCTTCTACCACACTGTTCAGAACCTTCTTCCTTGAGAAGTGTAGAAAATAAAAGAATAATACAACACAGACGCAGTAACTCACCTGCGGTGGAATGATGTTCTCAATGCTGATACCCACGTACACCAGTCGCTCTTTTCTTTAGGAGAGAAAAAAGAAAATAAGCTCCCAGAAAGGTTGCAGACACCCAAAATAATGCTGCAAGTAGCACCAGAACCATCCCAGGAGGATGCACCAACTGGAAAGCTATTTCGCTGGAATTACATACTAAATCCCATGTGATTGCATTTTCCTGTATGAATAATGTAAGTGAGTTCCAAAGAGTTCTTGCAAACAACGGTGCTTGGAGATTGCAGGCACCACCAAAATGATTGAGTCTGGATGTAAAAAGCTATTAAAGAAGAACTGGAAAACACTAACATCGTGATAAAGATAACGCTACCAAACCCACAATCACCAAGAGCCTGAAGGCACTGAAAGAGAAAATGGGAATTGAAAATCACCCTGGACTGGAGAAATTAAATGAAGACAAGATGCAATACAAAAGAAGACAAGCCCCAAGTTTTAGATGTGAGCAGGAACTATCACCTTGAGAAACCAGGGAGCAAACAACTGCCTGCGTAGCAACGCTTTGCAAGAGAACAGCCTGAATGAAGATCAGCAGAGTGCAGCTGTTGAAGAAGTAACATCAATTCACAAGGATGTGTGGACAAGAGAACAGCCTGCGGGATGATGAAGACATTCTGTGACTAAGCCAGTAGGAATTACTGGATTGCAGATGTGCCCTGCTGGGAAAGGCTGAAGAAGCAGGGACAACTGCTCCAGAGAACCAGGAGAGAGAACGGTGCTCAAATACAGGAAAAACTACTGTAAGGAGAAGCGGGCTGCCCTTATGGTCCACAGCAGGTAACAGGATTTAATCAAAGTAAATAAAATTGATTTTAGGCAGTAGCAGCAAGCTTAGCTTAGCAAGCATCTGCTGCCATCCAAATTGCCATGGGCACAAGTCTGGCTCCCGGCCTCTGCTTGCTGCTCCACCGGGACATCTGTCCACCCCACGATGCCTTGGATATGCCAGCACCTCTCAAACAGCACTAGGTGCTGATCTTTGGGCTAAGAAGGCAGCCTATAACTTTCTCCATTAAAATGAGACACAAGTTAAATAAATGAAGGTAACAAAGAAAGTTG
This sequence comes from Numida meleagris, assembly GCF_002078875.1. NCBI lineage: Eukaryota > Metazoa > Chordata > Aves > Galliformes > Numididae > Numida > Numida meleagris. The sequence goes on along the minus strand of NC_034409.1, from coordinate 190,946,193 downwards.
GTGAGCCTGCAAGGACTCTGAAAGTGAGCCATACCTCTACAGACTTCAACATTATTTTGAATAAAAATAGTTTAGGGCAGGACAGCCCCATGCAGGGACAAGGTATGAATGAGACATTTGCCAGAAGACCTCCAGCTTTCAAGATCCAGTGAAGCATCACCATGGCTGAAACGAAATCATGCAAGAACCAATGCTAAACTCTTCTGATTTTTCAAGATAAAGATTCTGCATTAATCAACCAGAATCAGACTTCTGCAGTTTTACTGTGTAGCTGCATTGAGCATGTACCCAATGACCATGAACTTGCAACAGGATGCATTGTACACAAGTCATCCACACTTATACCCAAACGTTCCCCATCCCTGGAGGTGTTTATGGCCAGATTCAATGGGGCCCTGGGCAACCTCATCTAGTGACTGGGCAGCCTGACCAAGCCAGCCCATGGCGGGGGCTTGGAAGCACATGATCTTTGAGGGCCCTTCCAAGCCAAGCCATTCTGGGATTATATGACCTGATACCTCTGCTTCAAATGTGCATCATTTTATGCAAATAGTTACAGGCATCTATGTGTAAAAATTTGTTTTCCAATACTTTGATTAATTTATAAAGAATCAAAGTCAATTTTAAGGTAGTTTTCTGACTAGCCTTCTGCACTGTACATTTTTATGCAAGAACCTTCTGGAGAACTACCTACCGAAAGAATCTAGCATCGGTTTTTTTTTGTATTAAATTACATGAACACATATAGTTCCTAAAGCAATACTGACAGAGAGTAAAAATGGATTTTAGGTTATTTTAAAGCCAAAAAAACCATAAGTTTCGACAACTCTGTATCATGTCTAAATAGAAAGTGTTGGTTTGCTATTGAAGCAATTGTTTGTGGCTCCTAATATCAGCTCTCCAAACTGATAGTCCACCCTGAGCACCATGAGATTGGTTGGAGGAGGAATTTTTACCCGGTGCAAAGTCACTGTGTTCTAAAAATGCATCTAAATAGCATCTTAAGGCAAGGAATACAACTCCTAAGATCAGAAAGGAACTAACAATGAAAACATTTTAATACACAGCGAATGTTTTTGATGGTCTCTTCCATTTCTCATTTCTTGTAATGCAAAACAAGAAGAGATGGGAGAGATGAGAAAAATTCAGCTATTTTTAAATGTGATCCATGGAAGTTCTGAGATCTGCTTTACCTCCCCTGGCTTAGGTACGCACTAGTACTTCAGTACATGCTACCCAATAGTTTAAACATCTTAACCAACAGGTTTGGAACTGTGGGATGCCGACAGGCCTCGATTAGTTACAAACACACACTATAAGAATCTAGAAAACATTGCTACAGAGAACTTAGGAGTGCATGAAAGGAAGTGCTCCACCCGACGTGGCCTGCAAGAAGTAGAGAATCCTCCGTGGGATTTTCTATAAGGAAGTTTGAGAGTCTCTAACAAGATTAGAAGTGGCATCCAGAAGAGCTTTGACACCCACTCCTGGCTTGTCATAGCACGTGACTGCAGGAGTTTAAGTGTAGACACCTGAAATTCAGCCAGGCTGCTGCAGCAGCACCTCGAATTCAGGAATGGAAGACAAAGAAGGGAGCGACTGATGTATTTGTCAGAGTTGTCATGAAACTGAAAAGTTTTCACCAAACATTCGTGGCACTTTGGGGATGTGTAAGAACACAGCTGAACGGCTGGATCGATTTCAGATTCCTGAAAGGTAGGGAATAACTGAACAAGCACGGCAGTGTCAGCAGCTCAAAAAACCAACACTGAATCTGATAACAGCACAAAGAAGCTGTTAAGTGTGAGTGCCCATGATGAGACAGTTGTGCCCCAAACAACCAACTGTAATTCATACACCAGTAGAATAGAACAGACTATCATTTCTTCTAGTGTCACAATTCTTGCTCTCTCTGGCCTTTTCACCTGACAAGTTCCTCAAATATACCAGCATTAGGTTGAAAAACTTTGATACACCATTACTGTATCACCAAATCTTTAGATCCCAAACTCACGTCTCTCTTTTTAAAAGAAACCTTTTGTGGTGTACAACAGAAAACATTAGGTTCATTTGGAATGAGGATCAGGTTGCAAAATGGTTGTGAAACATCTGTTTCAGACACTGAAGACTGCTACAGTATTGATTGTATGCCCTCCTGTAACAGTTAGAAAGCCATATTCCCATGCAATGCAAGCAATGTCAAGGAAGTACGACAGAATGGAAAAAAAAACTGCATTCCAAGTAATGGTTGCCAGCAGAATATTTACCAAAGCAGGACCAAAAATATTGTTCACTAGCAATGAGACTTCCCACCATAAAACAGAGCAGCAGATGCGGTTCCTCTGTGTCCTGTACTCCTGCACAGATGGAGGCTGTGTGTAAGCTGAGCTTACTCGCAAAAACAGCTAATTGCTTTGTTCCCGCAGCTCCAAATTCACTAATTGGCAAACCAAGGGTAATTTTACTACAGTGTGATCTAGATCCACTCTGAGCAGAAGCTGGGAACAGTTGGTACCTGATCTGCTGCTATCATTGTTGCTGCTACAACAGCCATCACAAACAGCAGGTCTGAAGGAGGCTGAACGCAAACATGGATTCTGCTCTGCTCTCCCGAGCACCAAATCACCGTATCCCATGTGCTATCAGTGTCATGCTACAAATACAAACCTGCCCAATTACTGCATTTAAATGTTAAATATTTACTGCGTTTAATAACGGATAGAGATGTTATTAAATGCTACAGAGCACTCAATATACGTTCTAACAAGCTGTATATTATGCAAACTGCGTTTCACGTCCCTCATTCTCAGGTCTGAAAACTGCAGGCAGGATGTGCCAAGCAGTAAGGATGCTGCCCATGAACACAGCAGACTGGTTTGCATTGAGCCTTTGGAAATGGCTGGAGTGAATGCAAAACTTCCCCCAAAGCTGTGACTCAGCTGCACTACGGCAATTGCATCACCCTGTAAAACAGGTGAAGTTAAACAGAATCTAAAGCAGTAAGACTCAAAACCCACATTAATCTGGATTACCTTTATGCCAAAGGCAGGGGTTAACCTTGCTGTCAGCAGGATATTTACACGTGGATGACAGTATTACTAACACATGCAGCTGAACCAGTGCTGAAAACCATTTAAGTACAGCTGTGGGAAAGCCATAATTGCCTCCTGACACCTTGACCCAAGTTGAATGCCAATTTATTTATTTATCTTTTCTAATTATTGCACTTTTTCACCCTTTTTGCAAGGCCTCCCAGCACTGCAACACCAGTAACCACGAATCAGTGGGAAGACAAAAGTGGGCTCCCCACATCCCAGCCTCCACATTCCTTTAATGCATGTACAGTCACTAACACCCCCACGCACAGCAGTTTGCTGTGAACACAACCAAACAGCAGTACCTGCGTTCTGCACGCTCCTTCTTTTTTAAGACGACGTCCAGATCTTGTAACTGTTCCTCTAATTTCTCACAGAGTAATTTCTAAGGGAATGAAACACAGGATTAGTTTCCTTCAGAACCGTTTCCATCTCCTGTTCAGACGCTTCCTGCACTATTTCTACACGTGTCGACATACACAATATACATACACGAAGCTGTGTGTTAACAGTGGTATCTATTTGTTATTTATCTTAACCTTTGGAGAGATGTGAGTCTATGGACACCACAGAAAACAGGTATAGGCACATTCCAGCACCATTTTTTTTTTTACCAAATATTCCATATCTTAGAATGCCATTTAATACTTCAGGAGCCATGTGTAAAAATGACTTTTTATGGAGAAGTCATGCCTTGTTTCATGTCCATGCCCTCATCACACTATTTCCCGGGATGATCATCACACTTTCACAGATCTGTTACTTTTCATGTTGAAAATTACTAAACAGCAACCAAGCAAGGAGATGCCTTAACTGCAAGCAGCAATATGAAATCATATAAGGAAGAAAACATTTTTACGATTCAAGATCATGACTACTTAACCCAAACTACTACTTAGAAGACAACTGAAAATCGATGCATGATACAGCTGTGTCATGCCACGGTCAAGGTGGCAAGCTTTTTGCAGAGCAACAGCCATTTTGACAAAGGATTTTTCTAAAAGAAAGGCAGATCTGGGGTCCTCAGGCAGACTGTCCTCAAAATGTGCATAGCATGGTTCCCCATTCATTTACCATGAACAGCATTGCACTCTCTGGCTTTTCCTTCCAAGCATCATCACTGCAATTCCTGCTATTTAGATATGCTTTAAATTAAACCAAACATACGCACTACAATTTTTTAATTTTTTTTTTAGAAGCAGCTTCTAACCTTTGAAAAAAGTGCTCATATTTGTCTATTACTCAACAGGGACAACACTGGCTTTCCCAGCAGATGCTAACCAGAAATGGCAGCTTTCTCTACCAGCTTCTGAGCAAACGTCTCTGAAGGAGGAATAGCACTTCAGAAATGGCTGCTTGCTTTGGTCACTGGATATTCCTTGCTGGACTTGTTGATCCTGAAGGCTCCCTGCCAACTCGGGAGATTCTATGATTCTATGGGTCCCCACTCCTGGATGACAACGTGATGCTTCTTTAGTGTTTCTTAATACTACATTATTCTTAAAGTTGTTTAACAAATATAGGAAAAAAACCAGCAACATGCAGTATTCGTCACTAACAGAAGAAGAGGGAAGGAAAACCACCTCATAAAACAGTTTTACTAATGGCTAAGGGGGAAGATCAGCATCCCTACAACGCATCATGGTCTGCTTTGTAACAGAAAAAAAGATAAAGAAACTGTTAAACTCCCAACAAAACTCCACAACCACAGTGCTGAAAGTGAAGTAGAACAGGAACCATACGTGCTGGCAAGGTGGGCAGAACCATTCTCCATCAGGGATTATCATCAGAGGAGGGCGAAGGCAAGCTGTATGGTATCCGCTGTCACAGGAGTCACATAACAAAATCTGTTGAATCAAAACACATCAAGAATATCTCTTGGCATTCGCAATGTGTAACAAGCTCCAGAACTATTTTCTCTGCCAACACAGAAGCACTTCATAAATACTTTGGACTGTGCCAAAACCAAAAAAATCCTGTATCACTTATCACTAGATGTTTCCAAGGCCAGGGGTAGTTTTTATGAGCAAGTTTATGTATCACAGTTTTCCACTTTAGCACCAGATTTCATCTTGTGTTGTATTCTCAGGCAACTCAGCACTACTGGATTACACAGACTGCGTACCCGTACTATGGAATCCTGTAATGCTTTCCAGACCCTGGACTAAGTAGAAAACTACATCTGGACAAGATGTGGTGGGAGCTGTTTTCCCTGTGCGCTCACATCCACATGAGGGAAACCTGGCCACGCAGGCAAGGAGGGAACCACAGCAATCTTAGGCAGTTTCCTCAGCTGGGGTGTTCTTATGTCCAGAGTGGCAGAGACAAAGACTCATGGACTGGGGTAAAAAGAACTAGGCAACTATTGGGATTCCTCCTTAGCTGGGTAAAGCTCTTTCCATTAAAACTGAGTGATAAAGCTGACATGAACTGTGTGAGCAGCTATTGGAATACCCATCTCTAACATCATAACGTTCTAACTTTCTCTCAACCATGCTAGGACATCTGTCACACACCTGAGAATATGCTCATGACCCACAGCAAGGCTGTGAGCATTCAGATTTCCCACCTAACCAGAGGAACCTATGGTGATATGTACTACTGACAGACCAGGACCATAAACATCAGAAGCACTGAAAGCTTGTGGGGCTCCTCCTTTGTGGGATTTGGCTGTATCTGGTCCTCAGGATGATGTGCCACTTTATCCAGCTGGGATGACCAAGCAGCTCCAGCCATGTCAGAAGACACACGGACTGCAGTTTTTTATTTTAAAGTTTTCTCTGTATTCTCTGAAGTTGCAGGAATAACCTCAAAGCCTCACCCAGCTCCATTCTCATGCACTAGGTTGTGTTCTACCTCAGAAAAGACATTTCAGAGATGGCCAAGAAAAGAACTTCCTTCTCTCCTCGTTAGAAGTTCACTAAAAAGCCAGAGGGTATTCTACATACAGCCACCCCACAGAACGGCGTACCTTCAGACACTCCATTTACCAGAACTGCCCAAATTGCTCAGCAGAAGCCTTCCCCCAAATCCTACCAGCTCCGGGTGGTTGGGAAGGCCACACTTCTTGCATGGTTCATCGTCATCAGCAGGTGCGGCTTCTTCTTCCTCCTCTTCTTCCTCTTCCTCCTCCTCATCAGAGTTTTTTTCACTCTCTGAGTCCTCACTTTCTTCGTTGCTTGAGTATTTCCACCTGCCACGTGTTCGTGTACCCGTCCACCGAACTTTGCTTCTCTGAGTGACACCATTTCAAAGAGAAAACACAAAGGAAACTTACAGTTTCTTCCCAGGTCCTAAAAGACATTTGTCTCTACAGTAAATAGCTATCTCAATCAGAACAGTAGCAATAAATTCACAAGAGAACATTCCAGTGTACAAACACCTTCAATGAGCCTTGAAGTTCACCAGGATACTAAAGGAAGAAAACTATGCATCTTCCTGCAGAGAGAAATTTTCAAATGAGATTTCAAACTTTAAAAAGACAGATCAGTGACTGAGACTCTTTGGAAAAGGAACCTTCTTTGTGAACGTGGTGAATTCCACATTTGAAGTTTTTTATGACAGTTTTCCTCAATCCAAACTGAATATATGTTTATTTATAGTTGGTTTTTTTCTTTTGTAACATATGGTTCATTTCTTTCATTTTGCTTTAGGAAACACGTTTGCACTCTAACGAGTACATTAATTTCAGTGTTTCTGAAGCTCTCTTCTACGATAGGCACAGTTTTCTGAAAGCAAATCAGTGCACCATGTAAGGGCACAGTCTACTTTCACATTTATACTTTTCCATTCTTTTTCTTAAGTAAAAATCGATTCATTAGATGCTAATTGAAAAGGGCGTTCACCCCTTTGTATCATATCCACCTTCATAAAGTAACCCTATGTCTTACCAGTCACTTATTTGGACATCTATTTATTTTAAGGAATGGAAAAATGTCTTCTCTTACCTACTACATGAGGTGTTAAGTTTTATCAGAGATTTAAGATATATTTTGGACGAAAACCAGAATTCAATCACAATTCAGAATCCCATTTTGTATTAGTTAAAACTGCTTCCTAGAACCAGAATATTTTAACTTTACAATAATATACCAAACAGATGAAAAATTCAAGTTCTCACAAATACTTTTCACCCTCCAGACACTGAAAAAGGAATATACCCTTTCTAGGTTTTTCAGCTCTCAAAACACTTTTCATTTATGACCAGGTTACTCACTGATCTGAACCAGCTAAATAAACCACAATGTACAAAACATTCTGCAGACGCACTCATACCACAGCAATATGTCATACTGGTAACATTTCACTTCAGCTTATCATTAATTTTCATCTCTTTAGTTACGTGATTATTCACTAAACCTTAGCATAAAACTGTACTTGAAATCCATGAGGGAAATCATTTAATTTGAGGCTCCATCATAAGTCATCATAATTTCAAATCTATTTTTAAAGATCCAAAGATAAAATACGCAGCAAAAGATTTGGGTATTTGATATAAGGACAGAAGTGTACTAGCATCAAACCTCTTCCTCAGTCACAATTGTTTGAGTCTCTCTAGAAAAGTAAGCGTTCTTAGATCTCTGTATCTTTCAAAACAGATAGCAAACTGTATCAACAGTATTTCAAAATTTAAACTGCTTGCAGACTTCCAATCGCTACTCTTCTTTTCTTTTTACTTCCTTTTTTATTTTTTGATTTATTTTTGGATATATATGGCCATTTTTCAGTATAAATGTTATTCACAGTACAACGAACTGTTCATTTTATGAAGGTTATTCAGCACTGCAGAGCACGAAAGAACTTGCTGGATACGCAAGCGTGCTGGTAAAGCTTACAGAATTGTAATTCTGTAATTCTGTACTTGCTTACAGAAGCAATAAGGAAATGTACAGTAGTGAAAAGTGAATAGGATTTCAAGTAGATAGAAAAGGGCGTACTTAAAAATACAGACCGTTTTTTCCTCGTTTTTCTTTTGCATTGCACATCCAGAAACATATGGAAATTAAATGAATAAAGTTTATAATTACATGATTTTACAAGCACTGCACAGATGCACATTTAACTTGTTCTGTTATTTTCACCTTGCACACTTTTAAGATCTATGCCCCCTAATCACAAGTTCGTCCTGAAAAAGACACCTCTGCCCAGAGCAAATCGTGTATCCCATACATAAGAAGGTGTAATATTTGTTTCTTTGCTTATGCTCATTCTCAAACTGGCCAGCCAGACACCAGCAGGTATCAACCTAGAAATCCACAGGAGACAGAAGCCTCCGTTCACGCAGTCTGACTGACTCAGGTCTGATCACGTCATTTTTTAAAGAACTCACTCCAGCTGACTCGGTCTCCTTTGTTTTGTTTATGTGAAATATTTTAGAAGCTGCTAAGCCAACAGATATGCTCACTCTCTCAGGGGACGGTTTTAACTTGGTTGAGTCCACTAACCAGACTGCAAATCTATCTCCATGCAAAAGCTGACCAAAGGGAAGTACTCCTTAATATTGTTATGTAAATGCATATTCTCCTATTAGGAAAGACTGTGGCAATCCCAAACAGTAAAACTATATTACCTTGTTAACCTTAGAATTTGACTCCTTCTCTTGTTTTTTTGCATCTTCTTTTCTTTCCTGTTTATGAGCAGGTTTCTCCTCTTCCTCTTCAGGTCGCTTTTTCTCAGCTTTCTGATCCCGGGTCTCCACCACTTTTGGAGTGGGCTTAGATATTCGTGGGGATCTCCTCAACGTGCGCCCAGCAGTGACGTCTTCTGGTGGTGTTTCTGCCTTTCTCTTCCTACTGGAGATCCTGATCGTTAATTTAATGCCTTCTTTCTGTCTTTCAGAAGTTATTTCTTTGTTATCTGTTGCACAGCTTTCTTCTTCAGAAACTAGCTTATATTTAAATTTGCTTTTAGGCGTTGGGGAATCCTTTTTACTCTCCGAGGTGTCCTCTAGATTGGACGCGTGGGCATCGTCTAATCCCTCTGGCTCTGGCTTGGCAGCTTCAGGCTCTTCCTCAGGTTTTTCAGGGTTGGATTTTTCTTCTACTTGGCTCTCCTCAGGGAGAGCAGGTTTAGCATCAGAGCCTTCTGCTTCCACAACGGACTTCTCTAAAGTAACAGGAGAAGAAGATGGAGGGGGTGCCTCAGCAGCTTTGGGAGAATCAGGTTTCTCCTCAGGCTCACTTCTACTTTTCAAAGTCTCTTCCTCAGGCGGTGCAGGCTTGGGCAGTTCTGCAGGAGGAGATGGGTTTGTGGGCTTCTCCAGCTTCTCTAAACATTCTTTGGGTGGCGGCAGTCTGTCCTTTTTGATTATCGCGGCTAGTTTCTCTTCGGGTTTTTTGGCACAGTCTTCAGAGTTTGAAGATTCTTCCACTACCATTTCAGTAGCTGGACTGTCAAGGGACTCTTTCTCCACAGGACTAGATTCTTCCTTTAAAGGCACTTTCTGATTTGAAACCTCAGAGACCACAGGCCCTAGCTCTTTCACCACAGTTACCGCATTTTTCTCCACCTCACACGCTTTTATAATTTTACTAACAGAATTTAGGGAGTCCGATACCTTTTCCCCACTTTTACCATTTTTCTCTTTTAATGAGCTGCTGTCTTCCTTCGTACCGACGGAGTGCTCCGACCTATTATTTTGTATGACACTTGGGGTTATTTTTTCACTGCTAACCTCTCCATTTACCAGCACTTTCCCATCGGGACATAAAGCAGTAATTGTAGGGACTCTCTTAAAAGTTTCCTCTTCTGGTTTCCCCTCTTCCTTCAAGACATCCTTTGTTGGAGTCACACATTTACATAGGGACCCCTTTATGGGACTGTCGTAGTCATCTGTCAGCTTGATCTCTCGCTTTTTAAGAGGTATTTTTGCCTGCTGGTCATTTTTAAGTTTCTCACTTTCTTCTACAGATTTCTCCACGATTTCCTGGGGAGTTTTGACGTTAACACAAAAATCCAGCCTCTCGGGCTCATGAACTGCTATTTTGTCAGTAGAACTTTTTACTTCTTTTAAGTCTTTTGGTTCTATTTTGTTTTCCTTCACCTCTACTTTAACAGGCTTGACATTTTCTTTAAAGGAATCACTTTCTTCTTTGACAGTTTGTTTCTCTTCGCTGTATTCCGAAGGTTTCTCTAATTTTACTATTACTGGCAATTTTATAATTTCTTTTTCTTCAGTCTTCTCAGTTTTCATCATGTTTTCATCCTCTTTGACCACAGGAAGAGGAAGACTTTCTAATTCCTTTGACTGTTCCTCCGCCTCGTCTTTTTCTTCTTTCATTTTTAATTGGTTTTCTGTTGACAGAGAAAAACAACGATGAAACAACCAGGGACCTCTAGGATTACAAATAGCATCCATCAAAATGAAGGTGTATCTAAAAAAAATCAACAACCCAAAGCCCCCTGCAAATAAATATTCTCTCCTGGAATAATTAGGAGTCTGGCTTGTGTCAAGCTGTCACTAAACGAGGAGGTTGCCAATTTTTAGCTACAGAATCACTGTTTGTCTTAATTACATACCAAGATAAACCTAAATTTTAGAAGCTTTTAGCAGAATTCTATACTTATCCTCCTTTACACATCTCAACTCCCTCTTCAGTTGTACTACAATACCTTCAGAGAACAGACACAGAAAACCTAAGCAGAGCGTGCAAGAAGCATCAAATTTCAAGAAATCTCACTTGAGTTTCTGATTTTTTTTCACAAACCAGACCATGGTGTAAAATTCCATGTTCTTCACTTCAAATCCCACACACAGAATCATAGGATGGCTTAAGTTGGAAGGGACCGTAAAGACCATGGAGTTTCAACCCCCTGCCGTGGGCAGGGTTGCCACCCACTAGATCAGGCTGCCCAGGAGACTCAGAGCTCTTCTGGTACTCACAGAATTGTGAGTCTGGTACTCACATGAATCAGCTCCCTATCTGTATACATTTTTATTCCAAGAAACATCTAACTGTTGCATTCCAACCTTTCAAGGGAAAAAAAAAAAAAAAACAATAGAAAATTCACCTGGATTCTCTATTCCTGAGCAGTGACTACGTCTTCTATGTACAATCAAAATGCATGTAACAGATTGCATTCTACATTCACTTCATTTGCCATTTCTAAGACAAACATACACCAGAAAATCCTGCAGAGTTTAAAGAATTAGATCATGCCTGCTTTGCTCAGGCAATTTTGCATCACTGGGGCTCAAAGTACAGTTGCAGCATTCACAAGAAACCATGCTTTTATTCTGTTGCTCTGTATTTCAGCCGATTATTTATCATTACTGAAGCTACTTAGTATCTCAGGTGTTTTATTTTGCCACGCTTTCTGACTCAGCTAGGGACAGAGCTAATTAGAAAAAGCAAAGATGATATAGTACAGATAGTGTAACAGCATCTTCTGCCATCTGGAAGACGTTACAGAACGGGTGTCCTAACTCCAGACAAAGCCATGTTTCCTTTCTTCTACCTCACCCCTCTCCCTCCACACTGGTGTGATTCTTTTCCAAGCTGAGAGCTTCCCAAAGTGATTATCAACACGCAGGGCAAATATGTGAACTAATTACAAAAGAAAAGAGTGGTGAGGAAGTAGTCATACGTTTTAGAATGTTCCTAAATCATTGAGTCATCACAGAATGATCTATAATACAAAGCACGTAACCAAATAAGCCTCAGCAAGTAGCATGGGGTGAGATGCAAGAGATGCACCAGAAGCAATAGCAGTTTGAAGGCTGAAGGTTTTTTTCTCCTTTCATGGAGGTAATCACCACTCTGAGCTCTTGTAGCATAAAAGCTGTCCCTCTAAAGACGTTTGTCAGTAATTGACAGTGACATATTCGATGTGCGTGTATCCTTCCACCCTCTCTTCACTTCTTTCGGGATAAACTTAGTTCAACCATTTCCTCCCATCACCAACTGCTTTTTCCCCCAACTAACATCACCAGAATCCCCAAAACCGCTCCCTGTGCTAATAGAGTAATGGCTGTTTTAGTTTAAGATTTAGTTCTTAACTCTCCCAGCTGCTCAAAAAGCACTTCATATGCCACACTGACTCAGCAGATGCACAAGTTGCCTTAATGCTATTTGAGTCAAGCAGGCTAAGTTGAAAAAAAAAAAAAAAAAAAAAGCAAGCACTGGATCCATTTATTTTTGAATGAATGACTTTAATGCTATTTGGAAAGCTGTCAAAGCAGCTTTCAGTCCTTCCGATAAATTTTCACAGTACCTCTGAAGGGCTTTGATACATCCCTAGAATTTGAGGATAGTTTGATGACTAATAGGAAGAATTATGAAACTCGACTGAAATGATCGGAGTGCTGCTCTGTGGGTACATTGGCCGCAATTAAATCACAGCACATGTAAATAATCTCACTAATCATTACGTCTGCAGGACTAGTGCCTAGGAGTGATTCTGCATGCCAGCGGAGCCGGTGACTTCGGTGACACTGGAGCGTGCAAAAGGACTTCAGGACTTGTCTACAGCGGAGAGTTAAGATGTTATAAAATGATTTATTTTCAGTTCAGTAAAATCACACTCAAAGCAGAGGGCTTGACTGCATTATTTAAGCTGACCTTATCAGCTTTGAGTGAGAAAAAGGCATAATCAGTACGACCCTGTAGAATGAACTCTGCAGTATCAGTAGCCACGTAGATTGGGCTGTCACTTACATGCAAAGGTACATATTGGAAATGTCTTAGACAGAGACAATTCTCCTGTTTTTTGTCACAATTTTCTGCAATTTCTGCACTTGTCTTTTAATACTTCCAAACCCAACTTACATTATTTGTCTAAATGTTTCATTGATTTCTTCCATTCTACAATGTTTGTTGCAAAGAATGGGAACGAGAAGCAAGCGTTTCTCTTTGATGCTCAGAACCAAGACAGGTCTTGCTAATTTTGTATCCAGTTCAATCACAGAACCACAGAATGGCAGGAGTTGGAAGGGACCTTCAGAGACCATCGAGTCCATCCCCCTGCTAAAGCAGGTTCCCTACAATAGGTGGCACAGCTGGGCATCCAGATGGGTCTTGAATATCTTCATATAAGAAGACTCCACCACCTCTCTGGACAACTTGTTCCAGTGCTCTGTCAGCCTTACTGTAAAGAAGTTCTTCCCCATGTTAGCGCACAACTTCCTACGTTCAAGTTTCAGGTCAATACTCTTTGCCCTATCGCTACACGGCACCAAGAAGAGCCTGCCCTCGTCCATTTGCCTCCCACCTCCCTCCAGATATCTATAAACATTTATCAGATCCCCTCTCAGTCTTCTTTTCCCCAGGCTGAACAGACCCAGGTCGCTCAGCCTTTCCTCATACAGGAGGTGCTCCCAGCGCTGTATTATCTTCGTGGGTCTCCACTGGACTCTTTCCAGGAGATCCCTGTCTTTTCTGAACTGGGGAGCCCAGAACTGGACATAGTAGTCTAAATGTGGCCTCAGCAGGGCAGAGTAGAGGGGGAGGATCACCTCCCTCGACCTGCTGGCCACGCTCTTTTTAATGCACCCCAGGATCCCACTGGCCTTCTTGGCCACAAAGGGCACACTGCTGGCTCATGGCCAACCTGTCATCCACCAGGACCCCCAGGTCCTTCTCCACTGAGCTCCTCTCCAGCAGGTAACAGATTAACTAAACAGATTTGAAGGAACACATATTAACACACTAGAATCTTAAATCTTGTTTCTGATTGAGCAACTCTTTTCCTGTAGTTTAACAAAATGTTAACATTAGGTAGTAACCTGGGTAAAATTACCCGGGCTAACAAGCTTTTAGCTTCTCATAACCTAAGAAAAGTCTTGTAACACAAAACATTTCAGGCTGACACTAAGTAAAACCAATGCACAAACCACCAAGTCAGGCAAGATATTTAACATGTGCAATGACATGATAATAAGGAAGGAAAATGGGTTCTTTACTAGCAAAACATAATATGGTGGAGGCAGCTCAAGACCACTTCATGTATAAATATTTTTGTATTTCAAATTGTTTCAACGTAAGTTCATGCCTTCTTGAAAAATCATGCAGACTGTGAGGAAAAAGCCTGTATTTTTGATTCAAGCTTAAAAGTAAAAATAAATGACATACACAGTATTGTACTGACTTCAATCATGGCATTGCACAAAGAGATTTTTTTCTTTTTGAAATTTTAATGTTATTAGAACAGGAAAAGTTGGGCAACAGTTGGATACTCCACAAAAACGTACAATGACAAGTATTTACAATACCATACAAAACGCACAGCATAAATAAAATTAATTAGAAAACGATTTATACATCTCTCTCTTTTTATAAATAACTCTTGCATCTAAATATGCACTAAAAAAACTTCAATAATATTCATCAGCGATCACTTGATTTACTATGAACAGAAATGGTCTTTTTTGGTTTTTTTTTTTTGAAGAGCCCTAATCTACAATGGTAACTTTTAATCAAGTTGAAAATTCTGACGCTGCCACAGCACAACATTTAAAATGTGAGAAAAGGCAGAAAACCTTGTGTAGATGTTTCTTCACCCTTTTTGGTGTCTTCATCTTCTATACTTGGGCTTTCACGTGATGAATTCTCCTGCTGAGAATTGTTGTTTTTCAGCAGGGCAGGATCAATTTGTGCTTTCAAGAGCTCAAGGGTCTCGGCAAGCTCATTTCGGTTTCTGGATGACGGAAGAAAAAACATATTGTCTGATAAGCCACTTACTCACTCACCCCAGAGGGATTCATTAAAAATAAACAAACACCATCTGTTTAAATGAACACTGCCCTGAAAACCTTATACACGAGCACGGTGAAATGCCTGCCCTACCAGAGTGGCTGCAATCTTGCATTCGGAAATTTTCCAACTTATCCATACACAATAAAATCGCTTTGTTTCGAAGGACTTTGTCTACCCAGACTCAAGTCCTGTTGGTCTGGATCCAAGCTGGTACCATTTATTATTTTTTATTCATCATTCTCTTACCAGCTCTCACTGGCTTCTCTTTGCAATTTCTTCTTAACACGTTTAGGAAACAATACAAAGATGTCTAGAGGGCTCCAGCTATTTGTGCACCTCTCCGTGCTTGAATGTCAGTGCATTTTAACTCCTTACACTGGATATCTAGCTAGAAAAACCAAAACCTTAACAGATTATGAATGTGAGTGTTGATTAAACAGGTCCTTTGTTTTCAAAACAGACTAGAATCACAAGACTCTCAGGTTTCCTTTTTCGAAGTCAACATTCAGCAACTAGCTTTGATGAGTTTTACAGAAAAAAAAAGAAAAAGACTGGAAGTGCATCACAGAGAATTACACAGGTTTAAAAGGATTTCAGATGTCATCCTGCATTACTGAGTTTTTCTGCGCTAAGTACGAGTGTCAGAACTTGCCCAGAGGAAGTCTGATTTCCTCTGCTCTTGGCACTGATCCCTCGAGTCCAGAACGTAGGAAAAAGATAAATGCTGCTCAGCAATTGGTTGGCTTGTTCAGATGCATTTCCTTTATTCACCCACAACAGCTGTCTAAACTTCATTGATGGTAAGGCTTATCACTTTATGGCCCATTGACAGTGGTTTAAAACATTCTGTATGACTGCCCCGGTTGCTAAGGTTTGGATATGTAAGTAAGCTATAGAAATTAAAAGATATATATAAACATAGAAATAAAAAAAATATTAAAATTACAGAAATTAAAACTTCTAAACAGAAAAATAAAAATAATACATATTATTTAACTTCTTAAGATCTATTGTTACATCTCTATGTATTAATTTAGTCGGAGTTGATCTGCTGGGCCCAGTTTGAAATCCTCTTGGAATTATTCAGCCAAAAGGAAGATAAAGTTTACATGGAAATAAGCTAAAAACAGATAACTGATAGATATGAGAAAAATGTATATACGTAGTACTAATTATTTTTCCATTAAGAAGGGTCCATACATACTGTGCATAAAGAAGGAAAGAACAAAGTACGTAACCAGAATCACGAAAATCCATAAATCTGAGGCTAAAATGTCACTAAAATATTATCAGAGCAATGTAAAGCAACAGAGACCCAGGGGCACTGAGCCATGCACATGTCAGTCCGCATCACCATCATGTACCTCAACTTCAGCCATCTACGAGCTGAATTCTACTCCAGAAAGGGCTCTGAATCCATGTGGATGGCCAGAAGTTCAAATTGCAATGTAATCCTCATAAGAACAAAACTGTCCACTTATAACTGCCTTCATAGGGCAGAAGTTAAAGAAGTAACAGTTCCATTTCATCTCCAAAGAGAATAAACATGTCAGGAGGCAACATGGAGACACTGTCCTCAGGACAATCTGCTCTTGGTACCCCTTCCATATATCCTTACAGATTCATCGAGCATAAAACTCATTAGCTATTATGCACAAATCAGTGAGACATTTCTGGAGGTATTTTTTCACTAAATCACACCTGTGCGGGCAGAAAATCCCAGTGTAACATTTCTGCTAGAAACGGAGATTGAGTGAAATGAATTTGTGAACCCCAGCCACATGGAGCCACTAGAATCCCACCCTACAAAACATGGGGAAAAAAAAGGGAGAAAAAAAAAAAGGGAATACCTAACAATGCATTTCCATGTGGATCCATCCTGGTCATCCTGTTCTTCTATGTACATCCTGACATTATGCTCTTGATCCAGCTGATACCAATACATCAGTCCATCCTTGTCTCGACCAATAGGCTGAAGACGCATGGCATCAGCATCCTCCTCGTTAATTATATTTTTGAACTTTAGATTGTCATCAAATTGACATTCACAGAGATACTGGAAAAAAAAAATGAGAAAGTGGGAAGAATGTTAAGACATAAAAACATGAAGAGAAATAATACATGGAAGTATGAGTATGAAAAGCGTGCAAGAAAAGGATGACATTGTTTGGGCCTGCCCCACCACAAAGAACAACATTCCTGTTCCAAGATCAGCTCTACATTTAATACATCCAAGTGAAATTTGCAAGATGCTTCAGTGAGTGAGAAAGTCAAATCTCTAAGATATTCAAGCGAGTAAGGAAAAAGACATTTAGAAACTTAGTTGAAGGCATACCTTCAGAATCCCCAGTTTGCATTCGACACTCATTTCTAGGTATCCTTTTTTTTCCATCTCCCAAGCCCAAGTGCTGTTGAATTCTTGGCATATCTGTCACCAAGGAAACGTTGAGATTAGCAGGGTTAGTGGATACAAGAAACTTTAAACTTTTATATTAATAGTACCTTACTGCACTAAAATTGCACATGATGCTGTCAGGATTCTAAGTCAAAAAGTCTTAAATGAAAATCAAAAATAAAACTGGGATAGGTCAGAGAGCACCGGCAAACCTCCATGGAAGAATATATCACTGAGACTCTGATACCAGCTACTCTAAAACTCTTGCATTTGGCAGCACAACTCTGAACTGTGAAGTTATTCTCATCTTTGCTGTGCAAAATCTTCCATTCTTCTATTTCTGTCAACTTAGAAAATAAATTCTCTTGAGTGGACGTGATTTCTTAGCATGTCTTTGCAGCACTTAGCACATCGGCTGCCAAGCTCTCTTGGGATCCTGTTGTCCTACAACTGTACTGCAGATAAATGAAACTTACACTCTACGGTGTGGAATTACTGGGCATAATAGCTTGGCCCTCAAGTCATTTGATAAATATTTCAAAATATTTTAAGTACAGCCAGCCTTAATTTACTAAAAGCAAATAAGTTCAATGCCTTCAAGAGGAAAAAAAAGCACAGAACACAAAAAAAAGCAGCAAGAAAGGACAAAGACTGAATCACAGGAACTTCCAGTAACAGCGGTGCAGAAGGAATTCCCTCTCCTCCCTGAAGAAGTCAAACGTGCTTGAGACAACCCATGGAAAGGGAAGCATCACAAGCAAAAACACAGCAGAAGCTCTCAACCAAAGCTGCAGCAGTGGGATCTCCAACCTATCCTGGTGGGAATACCCATTAGAAGGAGCAGGAGTTAAGCACAGCCACATCTCCAGTTGAGAATATTTTGAAGTGCCACCGCTGAATCACAGCTGTTCAAATCAGCGCGCTCCTGCACTCCAATCCACAAGGAACCAAAGCTCTGCTGAGCAAACTCCAGCAAAACCATGTAGTCTCCCAGCCACCAAATCATCAAACACATGATGTTATCACTAAGCTACTTAGCAACCTGGAAATCACACATGAAAGCAGCTTTCTCTGGAAACAAGCAAAAAAGACACTGAATTTCCCCAGCAGAGGTAAAACTCAACGTGGGCTACAACCGAAAGAAGTCGTGTTCTCCCTCTCTGTCCCCACTGCCACGCTACCCCTAGTACTGACACCGGTTCTTCACCAGCCCAAGTATGAGCTGGCTAAGGCAGATAAAATAGCAGAAAACTACTTCTCCTTTTTGTTCTGCAGAGCTGCTTTTCTGCTGGCTCTGGTGCATAATGTGGCTCACTCTGGGGTCAGGTAAGGTTCAGGAGCACCAAGAAAGGGGAAACTTGGGACCATGCTTCTCAGCATCAGCTTGCAATTAGGTTGGCTCAGCCACACCATAAATCACACTGACTCTGCAACCTACGGGAATGGTGAAGACGTGCTCTGATAACAAGGAATTCTGCTGAGGAGCAGTTTTTCCTGCTCTGAGGCTAAGGCATTAACACAGGTTCTCCTCTGGCACACAGCTCACAGCAAGAGAGGCAATTGTTCCTCAAGCACTAAATGAGCCTACTCTGCTTTCTCCTTCATTTTCAATACTGGAACACAAAGAACTCTGGGAAACTGTATATCAAACCCCTGCTCAGGGCAGGTGCCAGTCACCGTTCATTGCTTGCTCATTAAGTATGAAAGCAATAATGAGAAGTTTCATGTGCTTCGGAAGCATATGATTGTCAAAGCGACAACTCAAGAGACATAAGAGCTGATAAAGCATCTGTTCAGACTGAAATGACTCCACTTTGACAATTAAAAACCAGATCATCGTGCTTTCTCCTGGCGAGCACCGTCACAGCCCTGAACTACAGATCCCATTGACACGAGCTCTGCCTCAATATCTGCCTCTGACTTCACAGAAAGGACGTTTCACAGCAAACAAAAGCCTGCTGCTCATGGAAACAGCTGCTTTCTGCACACTGAAGAGCAGTCAGTAGCTTCCCACTCTGGGAAAGAGGCATCAAAACATCCCTCCAACGTTTTCAAAGCAGCTACAGCAGCATCTGACGCTTCCTATAACCGCACTCCACACGTTCACTTAAACCAATGAAAAGAGGAAGGTGACAAACACGGCAGAGGAGTCTGCCTGGGTGGGACCACCAAGCCCTCAACTCTAACAGCTGGGGCAGAACAGTGTGGTCGGGGCTGAAGTTTCCGGATTCACCAGCCCAAAGAAATTCTATCTGTATGAAAACACAAAATACGTTTGGCAGCAGTCAGTGAAAACATTTTGTCGGGAGACAGAGCAATCTGAATGAATTCAGGTACGTGTTTCCCAAAGCAGCTAAGCTGGTCAGCTCCTCTCAGCTGTTAAAACGTGTAGGACAAATCCTTTCTTCACTTCACTCATACACAACAATGTAGGCTCTTCGTGCAGGACAAATTCAGATCCTGGAGCCCTGCAGCCATTTGCTTCCAGAAAGAACAGCATGTAGGCTGGTGAAGCAAAACTGGGTGGCTCACCACCAGGACAGGGAAAGGGAAGAACTCTCAGCTGCAGCGTTTCCTTCCCAGTCAAACAACGCTGCAGACAGCTCCCAAGAACGCTCTCAGTGATTCCACACGTTTTCCATTTCCACTTTTCCTGGCTTTTGGGACACCTCCCAACGCTCTTCCTTGTTTTTCTAAACTAATTATACCCTTTTGAAACGGGGGCAATATTAGCATACCTCTCTAATTAGTTATATTCAAATTCCTTTGTTCTTGAAATTCCTTTGAACCACTGGCTAGGGTAAGTATCAAGTTAAATGAAGTAGAAGTTATTCCTGCTTACTTGGTCTTAACAGGGGCGGATGGGAAGGCTTCCTCAGTGCTCTCCCTCCTCACTGAAGGAAGACTTTCCAGACTGTTCCCTCATATACTTGTTTTCTCCCCATTTTCTGCTTACCACACAACTGTTTCAGTGGGATTTGTATGCTCTCTCGTCAGGGTTAGGTTTCCTCAGCTTGCTGGAATGGCTTTTGGGTATATCAATGGATTTAATACAGCACAGTAACCACAGTACTTGGTAATACACGAACACACAGAAGGTGCATACATCATGTAACTAGCTCAAAGCAGCATCCGAAATGCTCTGCAGCTGCTGAAGAGGTCAGATTTAACCTTAGGCCCTTCAGCAGGCTTTTTCCTGACATGCTCCTGCTCTCATGCACATCATCAACTTCAGACTACACAAACCTCAAGGCAAATTCCTACCTCAGGAAATTTCGTAGATAGCACTGAGGGGAACAAACCGTGACCGGATCTGCCAACGTCATGATTTGTTTTGCTGCTATCACCACGGCGCTGTATTTCTAAGTAAGATGCAAGCGTGGCTGTACAGACAATACCAGGCCAGGCTGGATGGGGTCCTGGGCAGCCCGACCTCGCAGCTGGCAGCACTGCCCATGGCAGGAGGGTTGGAAAGAGATGATCTCAGAGGTCTCTTCCATCCCAAACCATTCTATGATTCTGGGATGATTCTAACGCTATGTTTACGTGGAACAAGGTATCTAGAGGTGAAATGCCAAACTCCAAATTTTGAGCATTGGTCTGTTTTTATTTTCTGAAGCAGTGGAAATGGTTTAAAATAAAAACTATTTGCAGGTAAGGTGTCAACAAAGGCACAGACACAACTAAGATGCAATACAGAATTAGGTAAAACAATGGGATGTTCTATTTTTACGGATGCCTAACTACGTTTTTATCTTGGCCGTGCCATTGTGAGCGTGCTGATATAAATCACTGCAATGTTCTCATTTAATATTAGCACATGGTACAAGAGTTCTGTATGGTCAGTCCCCGCATGAATACCAACCAACCAACTTACTTTCAAATGAGTAGTTACAGTGTTGATTTCTCTGCTCAGTGTAGGCTGTTTGCAGGCTACTAAATCTGCTTCCATACGTAGGGTCTCAATGCTCACAAAGTTTGTTTCTAGCAAGTATGAAGGTGTACACTCTTATACATGCAGGAGATAATGTTTATTTTTAGAGATTTTTGTACGAGCCTAGGCAGCCTGAAAGTTAAGCTGGGATCCTTATGCAACCGAAGTCTGGGCACGCACATCGGTGTTGGCCGCAGCAGAGCCCAAGGCTCACTATAATTCATACCAGGGATTGCTGACACAACAGCTCATCATAAGCGTATTCCAGCAGTGCAGAATAATACAACATGCATATTGTACCTTGATCAAATATTTTTCCCATCTGTCTGCTGTGACAGACTTCCCAATCTTTCTCATCAGTTTCAAGTGAAGCTCCACCAATTCTTTTGGAACTGCAGCGTTGAGAGAGAGAGAGAAAAAAAAGAAGTTATGAAGCCTGGTGCAAATACACTTCAATGCTAAACACTGATAACACTGCGAGAAACAGAAATTGTAATAAAACATAGCAACTTCGAGGCTGCTAAGAGCAGCTCTGTAACTAAAAAATCAACAGCAAGATGAAATGAATTGCATTGCTCTTTTTGTTTAGATTTCCATCTACAATGGTCATTGCCCTTCTTGTACCCTTCGCTGAACTAGGAATTACACCTCAGTGATAAATACCCAAAAACTCTTGGCAGTGTTCAACTAAAAACTGCACAGGATCCGTGCCAGTCAAACACCCACAGTCACAACACGTCCTGGCTGCCAGCAGCACACCTGCAGCTGCCTCCAGCAACCCAGCAGGTATCTGCACCACGCCTGGAATATCGCTGAATCCCAACTATTTTTGGCTGGGTGCATGCTATGGGAGAAATGTTCTAGAAACTTTATCCTCACGGATACAACCCCGCTATCGGCTTAATGTCTTTTGTGCTGGAGGGACAGAGAGAGGGACCCAAGATCTGAAGAGTGAGGGATGGAGGCCAGAAGCGCTGCTGAGTACAGCTGCATTGGTGCAGGCACAAAATCAGTGTTTTCCACCCAAATGACAGCTTGCTACACGCTCCTCAGGCACAGCTTCAGCACCTCGCCTCACCATTTGTAAATCAATCTGGCACCACCAAGTGGCAAATCTGCAGAACATCCACTTTATCACCGGGAGACTTTTCTAACTTCTAAAAAAATAGGTGAATGGCGATTATTAACGCAAGCACACACGCCCAGGGGAGCGCGTTGTCTCACAGTTTGTTGAGAAAAACTCAAGGAAATGAAATTTTTAGTCCTTTTATTTAGATACCGTTTGCATACACCTTGATTTTCTGAAAGCATTTTCATTCAGCTATGCACACACACCTAAAAAGTTCAAGAACTAAGAATTCTTACGATCGTTCTTACGTTTTCCTGCTCATTCAGGAGTATTCTCTGACACGTGATAAACAGCTGGGACATGAAACACCTTTGTTGTAAAGCAGACGTTACTGAGATGCTATTTCTTTCCCTGGTCTGTCCAATGTTTGAGACTCTTTGTGAATCCTTGCACTATTTGACTTGATTTCACCTCACTGACGTTTGTCTTTCCACCAAATGCCTCTGTTTGCAGGCGAGTGTGAGTTGGTAAAACATCAGTTTGATTAAGATGCTTGCTTTATTTCAGAAGAAGATCATCACTGCTGGTTTGCAGCCAGCCAGAGAGTTAATACACAACCACGGTTCCCATTAAATACAGAAAGCATCAGCCTGGTGGCCATAAAGAGACCTCCTTTAAACCTCAGTAATTCTCAGGCAACCAACCCCAGGCCAGCCCAGCCCTCTTCTCTTTCACTCAGTTTCTATTGTTTCCATTACCACTGCATATTGAAGAAACTTCACGCATCTCCTCCTTGGTTCTCCCCAGAATTGGTGCATTTCATGACTTTAAACCACCACGTCGCTTAAAAGGAACAAGATCAAAAGGTCTTAACCCCAATGGATGCTGTGCACTTGGCACCAACAAAATTAAGCCCAATGCAATTCATACACATGAGCAATTCTATCAAAGGCAACTCATACAATTAAACCTCAGCTTGTGTTTGTGTAACGTGGAACTGAGCCAGAATATTCAAAACCTTGCTGGATCAAAGCTTCTGCTCTCCTTTTGTTTTAAACCAAATCTCTCTTTATAGGTACATTCTGTTTGGAATCCTGGCTTCAAGAAGCACGACCGATTTGTTCTGAATAATCAAATTCCCAGTCACCGAAAAGCCTTTGATAGAGTGTGAGCCTTAGAAGAAATGGGGAATGTGAAAAATTCAAACCCTGGAAAATGATTCAGTGCACTCACCCTTGGGCAGCACTCACAGGGATGTGCTGGCACCTACTGACACCTCACTCCTTTCCGGAGGTTTTCGCATTTCAGGTCCTGCACTTCTGGGATCTTGGTGATGTGCTGACACAGATATTTTCACAAAGGAACTTCATAGCATTTTGAACCCTTTCTCCATTTATTTATCATCTTTTTTTTTTTTTTTTTTAATGCACTGTAACAATCTTCGTAGAGAGGGGAGGTGGTAGGAAGGCTGAAGAGCGGTGGAAGATCCATCCCTAGGCAGAGCTCCCAGCTGGCAAGGAGGGGAAGAGCACCAGCAAACACCAGACCCAAACGTCAGTCATCTCAGCAATGCACTGCACCTGCATAACTTTAAACCAGTTTACCTCTGCTTAGAATATGAAGTTCCATGACGAGAGACATTGATAAGAATCACTTTTACAATACTTCTCTGATCCTACTTGGAACAGACTCAAAATAATGAACGTAAGATGCAATGACTTCTGGGTAATCACTCGTTCACTTTTCTTAAGTTTCACATAAAGGAAGGAAAAATTCATGCACTCTTTCTTGAATAATAGTCTTTTTTGGTCAAGCTAATGCCAAAATAGTGTGACAGTATACACCAAATTCTGAATGACACCCCCAAACGTTCAAGAAGCATTGGTTTCCCTGGAAAGCAATATAGTAGCTCTCTAAAACCACGAGGCCCACCTTCATAGAGTGTGCTTCAGTGGTGGAGAAGACTTCAGGACTCCGTGTGCAAGGCTAAGGAAAAACTGACTGTGCTATTTTAGAAGAAAAAAAAAGCCTCTTTTAGGAAAACTAGTAAAATTAAGCCACGGCCATCTGCTAGATATTCAAAAATGTAGACTTATCATGGGAAGAAGAAATGAGTCAGAAAGAATGAGTCACTGGGTATAGAATTTTTGGGCTCCTGGTGTGGTTCAGGCTGGACTCGATGATCTCTAGAGGTCCCTTCTAGCCCCTACAGTTCTGTGATTCAAGCAATTTTGTCAAGTCCCGAACATTCCTGGAGGGCAAGCCCCTGTCTGGGCATCAGAAAACATCCCTCGAACATCATCCATCCCAGCATTTCAGGGAGCGTTCCCTCCATCAGTTATTGCAGTTATGGCGGAGAAGAAATAGGAACACATGGAAGACCTGTCACCTGGTTAGAAAAGCCTTAGCTTCAGGCACCTGCGTAGAGCTGGCTGTGCCTCCTACCCATTAACACCTTCCCATACAACCAGAGCCTCTCCTGACCTCCTGTCATTTACCCTGCTAAAATTAACCCGCTCCTAGCTGAACACACGCCTGAACGAAACCAGGTGAAATAATGGAGGAAAACAGAAAAAGCAGCACAAAGCCCTGGGCCTGGAGGGAAGATGATTACAAGCAAAGACCATGGTATTAGAGCAGATCTACAACGTGGAGGGGAAGATGGGAACAGCGGTGCACTCGGAGCCCCTGGCACTGAATTCAATTGCAAAGCCCGTGCCTCTGTCTTCCTCCAGGGAGGAAAGGAAAAGTACAAGGAACCCCCTGCACTTGGGGAGCAGGGGGAAGGGTGCAAGAAGCAACATATTGGGATGCAAAAGCAGCTGGCAGTTTGCATGCTTTGCTAATACAAACAGGTCCTCCCAGTTATACTAGTAGAGCCTTTTACTATGCTAACTCGCTGTGGTACGGGAAAGAAAAAAAAAAAAGTGACTCCAAAGATAAACAGGGCAAGTATTACCATTAACAGTTTGCGCTTTTTTGTCTTTCTCCCTTGACAGATTTCAGATGAGATGACCACGGTGACTTCAGCATGGTAGGACTTCACTGTCAAATAAAACCATGCTAAGGATGTGGGCAGTTGAGACCAATGGGCTCATTAATACCTCCCATCTCCTCTTCTACTAGCTCACCATTTTCAACCATACAAAACATATGCATTATCTACTAGCACTCTATGTTAGGAATTTAATGGCAAGCAAATATCAGACAGCTTCCACCATGGTCCAATTTCCTCCACTGCCGGCGCCGGAGCAAGCGGGACCAGAGCACCCAAAGAGACAAGTGAGCACATTTCTAACACCTCCAATATTCTCTTTTTGGTGTACATAAATCTGAAGGCCCACGAGCAGTTTGAGGAAGCAAACACCGTGACTTCTAGGTTAGCTTCAACCAAAGATGAGTTCTCCGTTGGGTCATTAAATAGCTGGATATTAGGAAAAAAATTCTTCTCAGAAAGAGTGGTCAGGCATTGGAACGGGCTGCCCAAGGATGATGTGGAGTCAGCATCCCTGGAGGTGTTCAAGAAAAGGGTAATGTGGACATGGACTGAGGGACATGGTTAGTGGGTGTGGTGGGGATGGGTTGACAGTTGAACTAGAGGATCTCAGTGGTCTTCTCCAACCTTAAGGGTTCTACGCTTCTATGGGAAGTGAAATACTGAGGAGAAGAAAGGGGCTGGGATCTTCAGCAGCAGCACCGGTTTATGCCAACATCAATGTTCCTCCCTAGGAACAACTTCACTTGTTTCTCACCCCAGCTCTTAGAACAAGCACATGAGATCCCTGTGGTTGGGATGTGTTATTAAGAACTTCACGGACCAGAAAGAAGAATGATGGTCTTGGTATGAATGTGCTATGCTAAGTAACTGGAAGAACAGAAAACCTCTATAGGAACCAGACAAGAAGTTACGGAGAACATCTGAAAAATGACCATGATAATGGGATTCATGCAGAACATAGGGCTCCATTCATATGCTCATTCAAGCCTGGCATAAAAAAAAAATATATTTATTTGACGCCTATATCATTTCCCAAGATAAAAAGCAGTAGTTTCTGTTTAGGACAACCTAAATATCTTATCGTCCAGCTGACTCACTTGATGAATGCTACCATCCTACCTCCAAGCTGTGCGCCCACAAAAAGGAGATGCAGGAAAGGGGAGAAAAATGTGCTCTGTCTTCCTAGGGAGAGCAAAAGAGCAATCAAACAAGCTGTAATTAAACTGAAAATCTGAAAAAAAAAAAAACAGAAAGAACAAGACACCGAGTAGTTTTTTTTACATCCTGTTCCTAGAAAGATTTTGGCAGGCATGAACAACAAACCAACCACGCTCACATTTAAATGACACCGCTATCCTAGCAAAGCACTTTGAAATCTGGATGCTCAGCAGCTAGATCGTTCCATACGCACAGCAAGAACCTTTCTAGACCTTACCTGCACAAACACCCAGTGGAGAACTCCCTGCTCCCCTGGGCTAAGCAGAGCACGTGCCATTCTGACACCACTCAGTGAGGGGAAGGTTTCACCTTGCTGACTCCCTCCCACCCCAGGATCCCAGGACACCTCCTCTTTCACCACAGATGAATCGTGACCCACAGGGGCAGTGCTCTGAACTGAGACAGAGAAGCCTTTCCCCCTCCCGAGATCTTTTACAAAGCTGTGTGACCAGCCTACAAGGTTTTGCTGTCACGGCCAACCTTAAAATTCAGCTCTACTTTTAGCGATGAGATTATTTTCAAATATTTAGAATTTATGACCCGTTTGTCCCATTTGTTACTGAGCACCTTTCCCTCCCATGTTTTTCTTCCTACCCTCCCCTACAGCCTGCAAATCAATCTCTTGTGCTCCCTAATGCCCACTGTACCATCAGTCACCTTCTCACATACACGAAAATAAATCACATAGCAACATAACTCTGGAAGCTGAAGAAGTGGACTCACCCAAGAGCTTGGAACTATCAGAGAACGCAGGATTAAGGAAGAAAAGCAAACTGTGCTACGCAAAGAAAATGAAATGGAGATAGAAAAAAGGAGAAAGGAAAATGACTCTGAAAACAACGCAGGAAAAAATAGCACACCGTTTATTTTAGAAACTGGAAATTGCCCAGGAAAGGAAAGGCAGCAAATAAAAGCCCAGTTGACTGCTTCAAAAAATGTACTGAATCAAAAACGGGCCCAAGTCCACAAGCTGGGATACAAGAAGAGAAAACAAGAAAAATGAGACTGTGGAAGCAATGTGCACGCAAGCCGACCGCGCAGAAACGCGGGTACTGAAAGCGACTGGAAATTGTAACAAATTGCTGTTGTTCAATGGGAAGTCACTTCCAATGACCACATCGTGCACTTGAGCAAGTCGAGAGGTCTCGATTTGAAACGGCTGATGGTTAATTCATGCACAGGCAAGCACTCGACTCTCTGAAGCTGCTGGGTGCACAGCCTGTAAATGCGAAGACACGGCAAAACAAGCAACTTTTATAATGGCTAGTGAAAACCAACAGGTAAGGGCCTCTCTGGGAGGATCTTCCCTGCTGAGGCACCTGGGTCTCCACTGTGAGAGTAGAAACTATCCAAGATGTTCAGGCTGTGAGCAGAAAAGCCTCCTTATTTCCCTCCTTGGCACTCAATACTTCTATAATACAGAGAACCCATGGGCAGCATCTTTTCTCTTTGCCTCAAAGCCAGGTGACAAAGGAAAGCAGTGGGTGTGAATCACGGTGGGAGGTGGTGCAGAGCGCTGAGCTAGTTCTGGACAGCCCACAGACAGCACATGGACAGAAGGACACTTGTAGAGGGTCCGCTCATCATCCAGCAGGCATCTGACATAGGCCAGAGGGGCCGTGCTCAGTAAAAGCACAGAGGTTCATTCTGTTGGAGAGCAGCTGGCAACCAACGCACGTGAGGTCTTGGGGATACAAGAGCGTTACCAGGCACTGGGAAGGATTAGTCTCAGTCAACCAAACTCTTACACTGCCCTTCAGACACAGAACCATCACTGCAAATGTGGCCTTAGTTCAGGAGGTTTATCTGTGCGCAGAAATTTCTGCTACACAAAACCAATTCTCTTAGCATGGCAGCATTTAACCTTGAGAATAAGACCACATACCCTGTTACATTAAAACGGATTTGTCGTATTCTCAGTGCAGGGAAGAAAATCAGGATGAAACACAGCAGCATATTCAGTAGCTGAGAAGCCTCTGGTTTTGTTTTAGAGTCCCCTTTACGCACATAACAAACGTAGTAAGTTTTTTTACATATATATCATTAGAGAATAAGTTGAAAGCAAGTCATTTTTTAGTTCCTTATAAGAAAACAAGAACACATTTAAATGGTTTTTAAATCCGTACACTGTTTAATTATTAGAAACATCAGTCTGGTGTCAGTTTAGCCAAATTTCTCAGGTACTGGCTGACAATTTCCTCCATCATTAACAGAATTATTCACTTGAATAAAAAGGCAGCATTGGGAGATGCAGATCAGGCTGAATGAAACCACTTCTCTACAGCAAGTTTCATGGCCTAGGTTAGGTTACCACTCCTCAGTCTTCAGTGGACAACATCTAAAACGTTTGGAATTTTTTAGCTAGTTTGTTTTTCCATGTATGAGTTCTACCAGGAAGACATTTCTGCCCTTTTTGGGGTTCACCACGGAGGTGCTGAAGAACCATGAAGATGTGGCACTGAGGGACACGGTCAGTGGGCACGGTGGGGATGGGCTGCCCATTGGACCAGATGATCTTAGAGGTCTTTGCAACCTCAAGGATTCTGTGATTTAGAAGAGCAAGTTTTTTTCTCTAGTCATTGTTGATCTCACCTGTATTTATAAGAGCATTTATACGCCGGGGTTCACCATTGGGCTTCATTTTTCTGTACTGCACTTTCTATCAAGCCTGGTAGTTAATTAGAAAACTTGCACCGTCTCTTCCTTCAATTACACAGTAACTTTATGGAACAATACTAACAGGTGTAACGTTTCTTGGCAGTTTCTCTGTAACTGCCAAATATTGCAGATACCATTTCTTGCAAACCCAGGTGTCGCAGTACATAAAATGTTGTCGGTTTACTGGACCCTGAAGAAATACAATAATATAACCATGCCATGAATTTATGATGAATATATGATGAATACATACGATGAATTTACATAGAAAGAGGGAGCACTGCGACTTAAGCATTTGGTATTTTACAAACATTATGTAGCATTACGTGAGCACAAGAGATCTTTAAGGATCTGCAGAAGAAAACTGTGAGGATGAACCCAACTCAAGTCATCCCGCTGCACAGAACGCATTTCCCCGTCAGCTGGCATGGAGCAACTGCACATTTGTTCTGCTCTA
Organism: Numida meleagris; assembly: GCF_002078875.1. Lineage (NCBI taxonomy): Eukaryota > Metazoa > Chordata > Aves > Galliformes > Numididae > Numida > Numida meleagris. The sequence continues at coordinate 190,916,676 of NC_034409.1, read as the reverse complement.
AGGTAATGTCAGCCCATGTCTTTATCAGCAGTTCAAGTGAAAATTTCTAACGTTTTCAAGAAATACAGAGATCCAGAAAAAGACGCAGCACATGTTAGGAGACTTGGGCAAAACACTCACAGAAGTTCAGCGTTTGCGGCAGCCGACAAGGAAGGCAGCCACGCAGCTGGGTGAAAGTCATTCTGCAGATGAAATCACAAGCATAACGTTTTAGGAGTTTCATCCAATTAACACAGAATTTGAGGCTTTTTAACAATTCTTTCACAGCTAGTAGCAACTTTTCTCCATTATTTCTTAGGAAATCTAGAGAGCAAGCGAGAACAGAAACGTTAAGAAATAAAACTGAGATAATTGCCTGCCAAAGCGTTAGTGGTAAATAGGAAACAGGTGTGGGGTTCGACCAACTTTCTTAAGCTTAGGTCTAAAGTAAAGGCAATTATTCAGACATACAGAACAAGCAAACTGCGTATGTGAGCCGATAACTGAATCCCAGACAAAGTGAGAATTCACAGAAGGCTCGTTCCTTGAAACTTGCAGCTCTGAAGTCAGAACTTCTACAAGCAAACTCAAGTTTTGACCGGCTAACAATATTCAAATATCTACATTACATCTCGGTAATGTAATTAATTGCAAGGAGTAGTTATAAGTCAGCATTATCTCCCATCTCTTTAGGCAGACCTGAAGCTACAAAGCTGGAAGGAAAGATGGTTACAGCCTGAAGGGACAGTGGCTTTCTAGCTGCTTTATTCTAACATATTGCTGTCACTCACAAGTTGGGTTTGAGATACAAACCCATAACACAACCAAGCACACGGAGACACTGTCAGGAGCTGGGAAGAGCTGGGCAGCCCGTGCTGCAGCTCCAAGGAAGGTGCTGCAGTGCAACTGCTCACCCTGAATCTTCCCTTCCTACACAGGCAGACAGCAAGGAGAGCAAACCTTGGCAGTAGAAGTTGTGTCTATACACAGCACTTGGAACAGAGAATGACGAAATGCATCGGAGCCACAGCGCACATAACCCAGGTCTTGGTCGGACAGTGACCACCACCTGCTGCTTCAGAATGTGGGCAGAGAAGCAAGAAACTTCAAGTTCTTGCTTTATTTTTCAATATTTTTACTACAACTCAGCATGTCTTAGAACCTAAATCTTGTTTGCTCTGGCCTCAGTAATAACTTGCAGCAATCGATTGCAATTATGCCGCATGTGAAAGGCATTTCAATTTTAATCACTTTTAAATTTTATTCAATACACCATGTTGCTGTTTCTACACGGCGAGAGGAACACAAACCTCTGGGAGCCTTAGTGCACATCTCTGCAGCCATCAGCATCCACTCATCTCACCTCCTTCTGTTTTCTTAGCACGTAAGGTCAAGTGTCCACGCCATAGAAAATAATTACAATAAACACATGAAATTCCTCTTGACTTCAGCCACAACAAGAACTCCCTTTCTTCCAGCCTTTGTTGGAAACTGTTTCCTGTTGGTTAATCAGTTTGTGTTTGAGTGATTACCACTCTGGATGCTGATGAGCATTCAGTGCTTGCTGGTTACAAGGGCTGAGTGCCCCCCAGTGTCCCTCCCTCAGCCAGGGAGCGTTATCAGTGGGGTGGAGAAAGCACAGACCGCTGGCAACATCAGCATGCAGTACCACGTCGGGTTGTGAACCGCAAGGGCTAACTGCACGCTCCATGGCTCACCTGATTCCTCCTGCCACAAGGAATCACATCAAGGAAAAGGCTGGGCGTGATAGTTCCTATTTTGGACATATCAGGTAAAGTTGCAGTGGAACACATGTCGACCAGAGAAACCAGTGACCTCCTTGAAAGGCTTTTTGCATATATACCTAAGTATTCCATCAGCCGTAATCCACATATCCATGCGTCTTTTAAGTCAGAAAAAAAAGAGCATAATATCTTTTTCTTCGGAGAAGAACATCACATCAGAAGTAGGAAACTACAACTTCATAAAGTTTATCAAAAACAGATGTGCAAGCTTCTTGCATTTGATCCCTTCAATCTTTGTTAGACTCCTTGAAACGTGCTGGTCGCTCCGCTTTCCACTCCTGTGCTCTGATTTCGAGCCTGTATATTTTTACCAGTCGTATTTCTAAACTCTTGCAGAAAGCCAGACGAGTATCTGAGCCTGGCAAAGCAGGACGCGTTCATACTACCAGCATGTACATCATTTCCTAACGCATCACTTTTATCGTATTTCATCTTCGCTGCCAGAAAGACAGCAGAACTGGAACGAGGATATCACAAATTAGCCTACTAATACATTATGCAAATAGGTTACTTAAGTTCTCAGCAGTGTCCCTATTTTAATTATCGTAGCGAACGATTTCAGACATCCGTTATCCCAGCCTGTGTTCTTTTTCTCTACATCTCTTCTCTCCAAACCCACCTCAGATTTGCTAGCTTCCTTCTCACTGCTGCCAGCTCCCACTACATTCTCCTGGGCTTTGTCAGGGTTCGATTTCCTCCCCTCAAACAGCTTCTGCTTGGCATCAAAACATCCCGCCCTTAAGCTTATCTTCGCTTATCCTGCTTCCATTTTGGCAGACAAAAATTCAGAGACCTCCATCAGCTTTGCAAGCAGGCTGCACCTAGGACACATTCACCCTTTTTCCTCCTTCACTTCCGACTGCTTTGGGGCTCCCTCATCTTTTCCAAAAGCTCTCTTCTTACTGTATCACTTCTTTTCACCTACTGTAACCCTTCCAAACCAAAGCAGATTGCTACTGTCACACAGGGGGTCAGCAGATCCTTGCAGAATGTCTAAGTTGAAAAAAGTGTTTTAAAGGACAGTTTTGCCCCTTAGTGCAGCAGCTCCAGCAAAGCAGCACTTTCCCACTGCCAGTTCCCTTCCAGTGAGCTCTCCAGACAGCCCTGCTCTTTCCCCAGTGCAGGGGAAGCTTTCCAGGTGAACACTCAATATGCAGTCCCCTACCTTGGATGCTTTCTTGGGCGCGTTAACAGCATCACACCACAAGCTCTGGGGTCAAACTAGGATTTATACACTTCTACCATCCACTAATTAATATGGCTTTTGTGAACCATGGCCATTTGTTCTCAGGAGGAAACCATTATAATCCTGGTAGTCATTAACACTAAAAGGCAACGAACGTGCCCTGGCACTTCTGTCACCAGATAGCTGTAGAGGAGTTGGAAAACAGCCAGGTGTATGAGGGGGACACAGAATGGAGGAGGAAATCAAGTGACTACTCGTGTACAAATTCTGCTTAATAACCAACTTCATTCAGCACAGTACTGCGTTGGGTCTTGGCCAACTAGGACTGACTGCAAGGTGAGACAAATGGCACAGCCTAAGACAACCAAGAGCCAAAACTCGATAACCACCAGTTTCTTGGAAACGAAACAAGAAAGGAAGCAAAAAAAATAAGAGAGAGAAAGAAGAAAAAGAATTTTTCTCCAAGGCACTACAAGACCTAACTGATCATCATGGAAAGAAATCTCACGCAATGAGGCAGCTGCTGAAGCGTAAGAATCTTTAGAAACGGGCCCTCCCTCGCTTTGAGAAATGGTTTGTTTGTCCCCAGACCATTACAGGCCTCAGCAAGGTCACAGTTTCTCCTGTAGTTCTCAGAAATCCTCCACCACTCCAGCTTTAAGAGCTCTGTGTCACTCCTGGGGAAGAGAAATGTCTGCATCAGGCTGATGTCAAACTGGGTATGGGAGACTGACAAATGCTACTGGCTACTGAGAAATACTTGTTCATGCCAGCGTGTTTGTTGAGCTTTGTAGAACAACCAGAGCAAAGGAGAGTTCACTGATTGGGGAAAAAGGGTGGAGATGGAAGGAGAGAAAGGGAAATTAAATAGGGGGGGAAAGAACACTTAAGTGTTATCAACAGCCACAGACCTGGCTGTGCTCTACAGCTGAAACAAAACCTATGCTGCTTTTGCAAGGCAAAAACACACACACACTCCTGTCCAAGCTTTATTATTTATTTCCCAAAAAATTTAATACCTGGATCAAAATAGATAGTTTTATTAAGCTCCAAAGCCACAGACGCAGTGCTCTGTCCCACTGCTGGCATCCAAGGAAGGGACTGGTCACAGCAGAGGGCAAGCACTGGGGACCACCACCAAGCACCCTTGTCCCAGTGGTGAGCAGTCACGCACAAAGTGCTGAATAACTCCAACTGCCACAAATCCAGAGGAATACAGCCATAGCTCACAAGTGCTGTAAGGTCCTGAACAGATCTTCAGGTTGAAATGGATCCTTCCAGAGAACCCCAAGACAGCTGGCTTTGGAAACGAGCAAGCACGCTGACTCAATATTCTTTAAAACCACATTTATTCCTCTTCCCATCGTCCATCCCTTCTTGCCAGCTCAATGGCTCTGGTTCCTCCCTTGCACCACCAAAAGAATTCTTTCTGTCCCTCCTGCCTTCTGCCTCCAAGTCACAAAGCACCAAGACCTGCCAGGTACTCAAGCATGTTTCTGCCAGGGGGATGCCATCTATCAGCTACTGCAGAGCGCAGGGACACCACAAATAGACATTCTGTTTTAATCTTCATATCAGCAACACTGTGAAGTTTCCAGAAGTTCCCCTGGGCTTCTCAGTTTAGCAGGGGCCATAAACAAGCTAATCTAAATGTCACCTTCAGAATGGGCTCAGAAGTGGGGCTACCAAGCAGGGAGCACAAATAATGTGCACATGAATCTGCTGGCTCCTCTTACATTCAACAGCATTACCTTGAAATAATCCCAAAGAGGAAAAAAAAGAAAAAGCTCCATTCAAGTAAACTAGAAAGAAAAAAAAAAAAGAAAAAGATTTTAAAAAAAAAGAAAAGAAAAAGCCTCTGGGCTACAAGCTCCTGGATGCAGGGAAAATACTTGGAGAAACTCTTACAGCTTTTGTCGATCCCTGCAGTTGACCAGTGCCAAGGACACAAGACTGATGGATGGCTGATTTCATCTGGAAGGGTTTTCCTGTGGCTGTCAAAACACATTCTGGAGCTGTTTTCCCACAACACACCCAAATGGGACAAGCAGCACCTACCCCTAACACACAGTACAAAACGTGTTCCAAATACGATATGCCCTAAATTCTGTATTCCTGAAGATTAGGGTGAAGTACTAGGATTCCTGAAGATTAGGGAGAAGTTTAGGCTCCTTCAGCAACCTGAGCTAAGTTTAGAAGCACTCAGCATCTTCAGGCAGGAAAGAACTTTGTTGAAGCTTACGTTTTCCATTGGGGATGCTATTTTGAACGTGCCAAAATAAGGCCAAGGCCTGGACAGAACATCACTCCTAGCTTCCACGCCATGGCGTCACTGAAAACTCAGTTTGATGTTTGTGAAGCTCTTTCATGTAGGTATCTGACGACAGAGCCCATGGGGCTTCTTTCAGTAAACAATTTCACACCGGCCACAATTCCCACTTGCATGCCTGAACCTCACACGCTTGTTAAAAATAAGCAATCCTTGAGATTTTGTGTCTTGGGAGGGACCATCACCTTTCCAGAAAAGCTGTTCTCCAGCTCTGCGCCATCTGAAGCGTGTTTGAATAGAACCAAGCCACCTACCAGAAGCACATCACCCTTCCTTGAGGGAGGCACAGGGCCCACACCAGAACCTGTGTTAAGTCCTGGTAGGGTTGAGTTTTAGCAGGGGTGTTCTGCCAGGGCAGAAATCGGCGCTCTGAGTTCCTTTTCTTCACTCAGCGTGGTATTCTGTCATCTTCTTCCAGCAAACAGTGTTACTGACAGAAACTGGACCTGCTCATTTACCCACAAGTACTCTATTTGTCCATCTTCCATACAGGATCCGAAGAAACGTGGAGCCCAGCTAGAACTCGCAGCCCACTGGGTGTTCCCAGCCCACATTCCAGGTGAGATGACATGCCAGATCAATCTACAGTAATGATATGAAGTCTTGCCATGGAAAACTAGCAAAATAGGAACAGTTAAAACAGAGACAGACATCCATACTCTGTTATGAAGCAATTAATTCCAAGATAAACTTAATTCATAAGGAAAGAAATTAAAAATGCATGTTGGTAAGACACGTTGACCTCAAAGTCACACTAATCCAAAATGACTGAAACGTAGACAAGAAAAGTTTATCCTGTAGTAGAGTATAGAGATCTATTTACCATCAAGGCAGCACAAGAACAAGTATCCTTGGTTCCTACTGTCTCCAAATGTAGCCCTGCTATACAGGGAGAATCTCAGCTCCAAGCAGCTGGAGTCTACCTTCAGCAAATCCGTCACCCCAACGACAAGAAACGTGGAGCTGCATAATTTTAAACAAACCAGAGGGGCAGAACCTCCGTCGTACTCAAAAATGAAACAAGAGCAGCAGTAACACAGTATATTCCTAAGTTCACAAGGTACACGCTTATTTGCAAGTCCACTGATCGAATCTGACATTTTTATTCTTCAGTATTTTATTGTTAACTTAAATACATTGCATTTTCCTAACAGGTGGATTAATGGGTTTGACAACGTTTGAAAATTTGGTTCAGTCCCTAGGTGCAGCAGGATGGCAGTGATCTATTTATTTTATATTTATGTACTTATTTTATACATATATATATATATGCATGCAAGTTTGACCTGCGTTTAGGTGACTGCTAAGTGATTTAAAGCAGCAGTTACATGTATTATTCATACGGGGCAGGAGTAGATGCAAGCAGAGCCCCACAAAGCTGATAAGAGTGACTTCTGCCTAGCTGACAGATCCTTACAGCAGCAGCAACCCTAAGATGTTGTTATAGCCACAATTAACAAGTTAGATGACAAATATCCAGCATCACCTGATGTGTGAACTAGCTCCTCCCACCCACCAAAACAAACACTACCAACAGTAGATGCCAGAAGTTCATCCTCTACATGGGAGGACAGTACAGGACTACATCTTCCTGCATTGAAACCAGACAGGAAGTTTCAAGCACAATATTAATCACTCAATTAGCATTTGACTACTTCCACATCACGTTTATTTTCTACTTTTAACACTAAACAATCAGCTGTGGATATCGAAGGCTACTGCAGTGTATCAAGACTTTCACCTAAAGTCACATCAAACCTGGTAACTTCTGATCAGCGCTGTACAAACAGGCTTGGTCTCAACTATAAAAAAAAAAACAAGCAGAAACAATCTATCACATCAATGGAACAACATGTTTCCTTCTTCATTACAAACATTCCTACTCTGGAGCTTGAAAGTCTGTCAGACTCCTTGTCATCAGATCCTGTTGGCCTTTGTTTGCTGCATTAAACAGCCACAGAGCTCCAGGTATGCTTCTCCCGTGCAAGTATTCAACAGCCGTATAAATCATCGTTAATCGTTAATTTCTTCAGAGGATGGTAAGAACCCTTAAGCTCAAAGCAGTAAAGCTTTCCAAAGGTATTGGGATGACAATGGGAAAACTGACATAATCCTCTGAAACAAAGGGCTTCAGCCTCCAGCGTCCTTCGAAAAGAGAAAAGATGTTAGGTGTCCAGAAGATTTAGACAAATAAAGCAGCTTATAAAACTTAACTTATTGATCTGAAGCATGGTAGCTCCCAAGAAAACAGACTGTGAGTTCTACAACATGGTAGCAGGCGTACTTCAAAAAATTTCAAGAAACCATAAATGACTTGCACGGGTTTCCCACTGCCTCTCACCTCGGCTCCCATTACAAAGCTAAAAAAGGAGGGAGAAAAGATTTACGAAAAGGAACCTACTATCAGGCACCTGCATCTCATTGCACCTTTCTTTGCACCACTGAAATCTGAGCCAGCACACAAAGAGCGTTGTTGTTATCAAACTCCAAACTCAACACCTTTGGTCGGTAACGAAGAGAAACACCTAAGTTGGCTCAATCTGTCAGGAGGAGAACGTCAAGGATCTAAGGAGATCAAGAAGCTTGAGCTCTGGTGAGAAGGCACAAGAGTGCTCCAGAGAGGAGCTCTGCACGCCAACACATACTCTATTTTGTGTTGTCAAGATTACCTTTAGCTTAATCATCACTGGGAGGACACTGATGCAAGTATGCTGCTTTGCAGCGTGCAGACTTGTTACCATTTCTCTCGAGAACAAATGCAACCTCACACTGCTAAGAAAAGCCTGCAAAAACTGGGGAGCTAACAGAGCCTAACACGCTTCGGGAAACGCCATTCACCTCAGTGAGAAGTTCTCCCATTCACACACTAGGGAACCTGGCAAAGCAGCAAGCGTTTTGAGTAGTCATGTGTAAAATTACATCTCTGTTGTGCAAGCTAACGTTCTACTAATATTTCCATTCACAAGATACAAAGTGCTTAATTAACATTTATACCAATTCTCAAGCTATTTACAAACACAAAGGAGGTGGTGATTTGATATCATGGTTCCTTAAACACAGCCCTAAATACAGATATCGTTCTTACTCCCCTTCATCATATATATTAAAATATTAAACTGGCAACTGCTCTTCTGTTACAAGTAAAGCTCTTTGCAAAAAACTTGTTCATGAGAAGAAGTGTTGTTTTACTGCGATTATTTGTCCCAGTGTGCACAGTTTTGCTTCTGTAAGCAAGCAGATGCAACAGAGTTAAGGTACGGCCCCACATCATAAGATGACCTGTATTAGTTCTGCATCTAAAAGCACAGTAACATGGGGGGTAAGGACAGCTCAGTCCTCATAAGAATGCAGAGTTCAAATAATACATTGAATCTCTTCATAAATCAAATCCTAAGAGACAATTTACTTTGAGGCATGTCAATTAGCAAGCATTTAAGTTAGCACTGCCACAAACTGAAGAAACACAACTTCCTTCATTCTCGAAGAAGCTGAAGACTGTCACAACTGCAACCCAAGTCATGACATGGCATAGAAAGCAAGAATCACGATTCTTAAAGGCAAGATCGTTATTCTTCCTCCAGCAAATTATTCACTAAATGACCATAGGTCTCATTGCTTTAATTGAATAGTTACAGCCTACAAATGAACCGCCAGCAGGAAAAGCTGAGCTCTTGCACTGTACAGCCTTCCAAAGGCTGCTTCCACATGTACACGTTTATCCCCTTCTGTAAGACCACTCAATGACGACCAGCAAGATCAACACCACCTTAACACTTTGCTATCCAGGCACGATTTACACTGCCCATCAAATCCCAGAGCACATCTTTTAAGTTGGTTAGCACGTTTTGACAAGGCCACACCTCTGTCCACACAGTTAATTCAACACGCATGCAAGGGAACAGCTAAGGAAATACATTCAGACTCCGGCACTCTTGTCACTCTTGGAATTGAGGTAGCAGAGGTAACATGGCACAGCTCAAACACTGAGCGTGAATGAAATCTCAAAGTCCTCTAAGAAATACCTGCTCTTTTCCTAGCTCTAATGCCTGCTCTGCATCCACGCAGCATCCCTTCCCGCAGAAGGTTACACCTTGTTTCTTTAGCAATTAGAACAACGAGCTTGTTCATTATTAACAGGAAAATGTAACAACTAATGAACAGCATTCAAACTTGAGCTCCTAGTTCTCCCTGAGGTTCATGGTTATAAGTTTCACCAGCATCTTCCAGCATTAACTCTCCAGACGTAAACTAAAAAAGAATCAAACGCAAGCTTATGGAGCAGCTGACCATCACAAAAGCACGAGCTCCAAGCACCATGCACCCCAAACTATTCATTTCCCTCCTCCATCGCAAGATGAACATGGAGAGCAGCTCCACAGAGACGTCACCTTCCAGCTGGGATTTAAAACTCATTCAAGATCATAAGTTCCGAAGAAAAAACACTCTGAAGTTTTGTGATTGTTTGCTTCGGGTTTTTTAATACCTACATTTCTGTCAATGTAAGTCCACTTGGTATCAAAAGTGAAACCGTATATAACTGAAATCCAAACCTCTTTTGTCCTCCAAAGAAAAACTACATGCTGTTGGTAAGCAACGGATGCTCAGAAGAACGTTTCTTCAGTTTTCAAACAACGCTTCGCAACTTTCTGACTTATACACATAAGATAAAAGCACTTTGGGAACTAATATATGTCAAAATCACACAGAGGAACCTACTCCCTGCAACTGTATGTCCAAAAGTATAAAACACTGCGACCAACAGCTACCGGCACCACAACCCTGCCCCGTGTCCCCCCCAGACAGGAGGAGAAAAGCAAAGAGTTTAAGAACTTGGCACCCATCACACCCGTATGTCACCCCACCATGAACTCCACAATGCAAGTCATTCACCAGCGATCCAGAGAAGAGCTGTGCTGTTTTCCTATCGGTACCCCCCCCGCAAACACATCAGAAATTGAAAGATTTTTATCAAAAGCATACACTTAGGTCACTAGCTCAGACTTTAATTTATTCTGCAGTCCACACACAAGAAGTGTTACATGCTAATTGACGTTTTTTCCACACACTGAGCTTCGTTATCTTCACAGACATTATTTTAAAATTGATATTTTCATTACGTATTCAAACTTTCAAGGGTGTCGGTGGCTTTTATTTTAAGTTTAGCAAAAGTTGAACAGAACAATCCTTTTGTGAATTAACCTTTTATGTAATATGACAGGTAGAGGAATGCAGGGGAAATTTAAAATAAATGCCTATATTTCCATAAGTTAACCCTGTGTTTGGAAGTTAGTGGATCCCACTTTCCCTTTTCATATTCATTAGGTACTGGACAGCATAAGGAGCAGTAAATGAACCATATTACGTTTTGGCTGGCGTGAACTCACAGACAGGACGTTTGCACTCAGCAAAAAAAGCAATTTCATTCCATGAGGAAGCACCCCCATGCTAATTTAGCCCCAAACCCCCACACTGAGGGTGGGTTTGATGGGGAAAGAGTCAGATCTGGGGGGCAAACCGCGCTTTTTGGCCCCAAATCAGCCCTGGGCTGGGATTCTCCAGCAGCAGGAAGTTTCTATGGGGCCTGCCGAGCATGCGCTGTGAGCCCAGCAGTCTCCCTATGTGGCAAGAGTGCAGAGGCAACAAGCAAACCAATAATCGAGACAGAGAGCAACAAGCACCTTCCCCTCTGGATCCCTGCTGGCATCCCTCCCCTAGGCCCCCGCGCTGCTGCCCAAGGCTCTCCCGCAGCCATCGCAGAGGGACCGGAGTCTGGCAACCCAACCCTTGCTGTGCTGAAGGGAGAGCAGAGGAGGAGCGGACAAGGCACCCTCCGCCTCTCCCAGTTCAAGGGGTGTCATTGGGAGCGAGAAAGGGAGAAGCTCTGAGCCCCCAGCCCAGCTGTAAGAGGAGGAGGAGGAAGGGGGCTTGGAAAGCATGGAGCACAGCACAATGGCTGTGTGTGCGGGGGGAAAAGGGGGGGGAGGAGATCGCCCACAATAGCAGAGCTGGGGGGGGGGGGGCTTCTGTGTGCCCCCCCCAACCCGTTTCTCACCCCACATACACAGAGCAGGGAGGGGACCCATCTTCATGCTTCACCCCACATAGAGGGGGGACAAGAGAGTGGGGAGAAGGGGAGAGGAGGAGGAAGACGGCACTGCCCTGTGCCCCTCCCCACTCTTTTTGGTTTAGGGAAGAAGTAGAAAGGAACACACACTGGGGGGGGTGAGGTAGGGGGGCACAGAGGCAACCCCCAGGCAGTGGGAAAGAGGTAGGGGGAGGAGACCTGAGGCCACCATTGGCCTAAACAAACAAGCAAACAAAAAAAAATTAGTTATTTAAGATAAGCTTAAATAACAGGGAGCTGG